>NC_139989.1:48969565-48984565 GCF_964263955.1 Coregonus lavaretus
AGTCATGTGGCCCCAAGGAGCCCCAGTCAGAGAGGCCCCATCACAGGCGCTCATCAGGGACAAGATAGCGGTCTGTGTTCTCCTCATAATCAAAGCAACAGATGCCTTAGTCTGTGGTGGGTTGGCACAGTTTGGCCTACCCCTGGGTAATCAATTTGCAATGGCAGATGCTCACAGGGGTACAAACTTTCATGCCTCACAGCAGCTGTTCCCAAATACATATCAAGGATCATTCTTTTTCCATCTCCCCCTCTCTTCCAATCTCCTTTATCTCCCTGAACTATGTATTTACTATGCCAGCAGTAATCCCAACGCATGTTTGCATCTGTATTGAAAAAGTTAGATCATATGCTTTTGTTTCTTTATCTTGTGCAAACAAGTCCAGCTGCAAATCACCCCGTCCTTTTTCTCCCCTCATTCTCCTATCTCTTCAGTCCACTCTTTCCCTCTCTCAGGGATACGTGATGCGTCTGAGATCGATATCTTTCTCTGAGCTGCCAGCAGAGGACGGGTGGAGACAGATGGGATAACTTTGGCAGCCGCTCAAAAAAGTTCCCTCCAACATCAACACTGATTAATGGCAATTAAAACATCAGCAGGTGAATGGATTAATGTATGAACACACCAGTGGAGCAAAGTGGCAAAGCAAAGGCACTCATAAAACAAACTCAAGTCATTCCTGTATAGTCTGGGTTTGTTCAGCACAACTATGATGAATGTTACATCAACATCAGGATGCCTACCTGTCTGTACCGCCATGACTCTCCAGAACACTGGATTCATCAAGCCCTCCCCGTATAGCCTACAGCCCCGATCTGGCAACCACGATTGTGGGCTCCTCTCTGAACCTTACGCCTAGTCCACCTTCAATGACTCTAAATGTCTCGTTATTGTGACGAAAAGGCAATTATTTCCATTGTGCTTGTCACACACCCGAGGAGTTTTGACAGATGACGGTGTGTCCCCTGGCAGCCGTGTCCATCCATTCTAATTAAGTGGTTGTGTTGGTGTGGTACAGGCGCAGCGGGGAGCAGGCCGCAAGGAGAGGGCTGGGGGAGTGGTGGGTCAGGGACTGGGGAGGAGTGGTCAGGAGAACAGCGCCCCAAACAGGAGGCTCCAAACCTGGCATCCCAGCTGGTACACTGGCTGTTGTTAAACTGTGGTGAGACCTACTGTACACAAACCACCCAGAGTAGAATTACTGAAGGTCTAGCTAGGATGGAACGTCTGCTCAACTTTTCTGGTAAAAGATCCGTTAACTTTGTTAAACATGATTGGAACACCTCCAATATCCTTTGAGTGAAGTGTGAGAGAGGGACTATGACAAACAGACAAGGTCTTTGCATGCTCCCTGGCCTTTTCTGTTCCCTGCAGAAACACTGGTGTCAGGGGCCAACCAAGGAGTGGGCAAATGTGTATTGTCCTTGACTCATTGACTTCAGGAGTCAAGACCTGTGGGAATTGAGACACACAACACAGGGCTAAAAGTGGCTGAGAGAAAGGAACACACAGCTCTCGTTACTGTCATAGAGCAGCACGTTTGTCACCTAGTTCCTTTCTCTCTTTCTCTTCTCTCGTTCTCTCACACTCTTTCAAATGAGTGATCTATTAAAGTGTCTGACTCACAAGATGGAGATTAAATGGCCTTTCTTCTGTTGCTGATAAAGAGTGCCTTACTACCAATCTCTCTCTCTCTCTGATATTATGTTTTTATGGTATAATGATGTCATGTCATAGTGTTGTGAGGACAGAGGAAGAGTTAAGAGATGTCATAACACTCTCTCTCTTTCTCTCTCTCTCTCTCTCAAGCTCTAACCTCTGTGAGTAGGAAATAGAGGAGGTAGTGCTGAAGTGTTTGCTCATTGAGCTGTCTGGACTGTTTTGCCTTATCTCTGTGTGAATTGCATTCAGAGGAAATTGGAATGGTGTCCCTGGTCTCGCCGGGCGTGTCTTCCCTCCTCGCCAGACTCAGTGTTGTAGCTAGTGGAGTCACACAGACCCATTACTGCTGTCTCTGTGGGAGCTGTGGACTAACTGTCAAAGCACTCTCACACCTGGGTCTTCTCTCTTGCTGCCACCTCACACTACACTAGTAGAGGTTTACTGCTGTTTGATGGTTACTGAAGTCTGAAGTCATTGACACAAAGTCATGTCTGCTGTGTTTTCTGGGGGTAAAATACATTAGATGAGGTACAGCAAACCCATTTGTAGCAGAACCCTGATCTGTTTCCTTGAGTCTATTTATATCATTGTGATAAGATGACATTGATGTACTCATTCATGACAATATGTTGTATCTCATTCTCTGGTGGTTATATTTCCACTATTCATCTCAGACTGAAATAGGCTGAGAGAAGATCAGATATAGAGGGGTGTTGCGTCACAACCAGGTAAAGAGTAGCTCTTAGCCCCGTGGTCAAGGTCGAGGTGGCCCTGCTTCCAGAGATGTGGGAGCTCGTATAGGATCGTTTCCCAGTGATAGGGAGGACCGAACACATAAATGAATCTGGCTTCCCAGCTGATTTCCTCTGGGGAAACTTCCGTCCGCCGCTCCAGAAAGCAGCATCCAGGGCACTGTAATCCCACCATGTAATCTTTCCACCCCTCTCTCTCTCTCTCTCTCTCTCTCTCTCTCTCTCTCTCTCTCTCTCTCTCTCTCTCTCTCTCTCTCTCTCTCTCTCTCTCTCTCTCTCTCTCTCTCTCTCTCACGCAAAACACTCTTTTCAACCCCCTCTCTCACCCTCCTCCTCCTCCCTCTCATCCCACGGTGTCTCCACACTCCTGCTTTTTATTAGCCCATTTTCAGTCTCCAATTGAACGGTTGAGGAGTACAGAGGAAAAATAATAATAATAATAAATAATGAGATTCCCTCCCTTCATCCCTCTCTCCTTCTCCTCTATCTGGGACTGGAGAGGAGATTCAGCCGCCTGGGCTCTGTCCTGCAGGGGAAACGCTGCTGCTTTTTAGAAACGTGCTCTCGGCGGGGGGGCTGAGACTCAAGCACTTCCTAATTAGACAGCCATTTGTTTCCGAGCACTACCCAGTAGGATTGTGAAGTGCTGCCTTCGCTCCTCGACGGGACCCTGCAGTGTAATTCACTACTTACAAAGAGCCAGGCCTACCGCTGGGGTCCTGTACCCCACACAGGACGGGGAGAGGAGCTGGAAGGGAGACAGAGGTCAAGTTTAGGCTGCTCGCTATCTGGTGTCAGTCAGAGTGATGTGGTGAGGCGCTAGCTAAAGCTGCTGCAGAGTCATTGACAGAGGTTGAGTTGGACTGGCCTCCATCCATGTCCTTCAACCTCTACTTATATGTATACTGCAGTGACAATTACATTAGGGGTGGCGAACAGCATGGCTGTTTGATGATGATGCTAGGGGGTCGAAGAGAGGAGGCTGCTTAAAAACACAGTGTTATGTACGTATAAAACCAAAAAACCTTCTTACTGCATAGGAAACCTTCCTACTTCATAGGAAACCTTCCTACTGCATATGAAGCGTGTTTGGCACTGAACACATTGTTTGAGAGAGAGAGAGAGAGAGTTAACTTTGTGGAGTGGAACCTCCACTGTGCTGTACGTATCACAGTAGATTAATGTGGTAATTTCTCCCGAGGTGTCACAGGCCACATTTGGCCTTGTGAGGAAAATCAATAACAAAAATGATCAGGAGTCAACCATCTGTAATGTGTGTGATGGTGAAATCTATAGGAGTGTATGAGGATGAGTCGATTCCAAGACTACAGGCTCATTGACTGCAGGGCAGAAAACAATACATGTATTAACCAGCGCTGATGGATCGTGCTGCCTACAGAGAGAAGGGGAACTTGGAATGTGTTTTCGATGACAGGGCTAACTGCATTTCCCTCTTTGCGGAAGGGATTTGAGATTTTATAACCAGTGTTGTGATGGAAAATATGGACATTTATGGATCAACAGTTGGTAATTGAAGATTGTTAATTCAGGGCTGCTGTTCATCATTTCACAATACATTTAGTTAAACTAGACTAGTCCACCACAATAGTGAAGAGTAAGGTTGTGATGAATCCATATTCATAGAGGAAATAAATCATTGAAAACGTGTGTCTCTATTCTTTATCAGACCAGATTGATTGGCATGTTGAGAAGTGGGACATTCATCCACTGGTAGGGATCATTCAGATGCCATTGGTTCCACCTTGATCTATTTGACTTGGTATTACCAACACAAGCTCTGGCATGCATACATTCACAAGGCCGCAGGGCCAGATGGATTACCAGATCATGTACTCCGAGCATGTGCTGACCAACTGGCAAGTGTCTTCACTAACATTTTCAACATGTCCCTGACTGAGTCTGTAATACCAACATGTTTCAAGCAGACCACCATAGTCCCCGTGCCCAAGGACACTAAGATAACCTGCCTAAATGACTACCGACCCGTTGCACTGACGTCTGTAGCCATGAAGTGCTTTGAAAGGCTGGCCATGGCTCACATCAACACCATTATCCTAGAAACCCTAGACCCACTCCAATTTGCATACCGCCCCAACAGATCCACAGATGATGCAATCTCTATTGCACTCCACACTGCCCTTTCCCACCTGGACAAGAGGAACACCTACGTGAGAATGCTATTCATTGACTACAGCTCAGCGTTCAACACCATAGTGCCCTCAAAGGTCATCACTAAGCTAAGGATCCTGGGACTAAACACCTCCCTCTGCAACTGGATCCTGGACTTCCTGACGGGCCGCCCCCAGGTGATAAGGGTAGGTAACAACACATCTGCCACGCTGATCCTCAACACGGGGGCCCCTCAGGGGTGCGTGCTCAGTCCCCTCCTGTACTCCCTGTTCACCCATGACTGCATGGCCAGGCACAACTCCAACACCATCATTAAGTTTGCCGACGACACAACAGTGGTAGGCCTGATCACTGACAACGATGAGACAGCCTATAAGGAGGAGGTCAGAGACCTGGCCGTGTGGTGCCAGGATAACAACCTCTCCCTCAACGTGACCAAGACAAAGGAGATGATTGTGGACTACAGGAAAAAAAAGAGGACTGAGCACGCCCCCATTCTCATCGACGGGGCTGTAGTGGAACAGGTTGAGAGCTTCAAGTTCCTTGGTGTCCACATCACCAACGAACTATCATGGTCCAAACACACCAAGACAGTCGTGAAGAGGGCACGACAAAGCCTATTCCCCCTCAGGAGACTGAAAAGATTTGGCATGGGTCCTCAGATCCTCAAAATGTTATACAGCTGCACCATCGAGAGCATCCTGACTGGTTGCATCACCGCCTGGTATGGCAACTACTCGGCCTCCGACCGCAAGGCACTACAGAGGGTAGTGCGTACGGCCCAGTACATCACTGGGGCCAAGCTTCCTGCTGTCCAGGACCTCTATACCAGGCGGTGTCAGAGGAAGGCACTCAAAATGGTCAAAGACTCCAGCCACCCTAGTCATAGACTGTTCTCTCTGCTACCGCACGGCAAGCGGTACCAGAGCGCCAAGTCTAGGTCCAAAAGGCTTCTCAACAGCTTCTACCCCCAAACCATAAGACTCCTGAACAGCTAATCATGGCTACCCGGACTACTTGCACTTCACCCCCACCCCATCTTTTTACGCTGATGCTACTCTGTTAATTATTTATGCATAGTCACTTTAACTCTACCCACATGTACATATTACCTCAACTACCTCAACTAGCCGGTGCCCCCGCACATTGACTCTGCACCGGTACCCCCTGTATATAGCCTCCCTACTGTTATTTTATTTATCTTCTGCTCTTTTTTTCTCAACACTTTTTTGTTGTTGTTTTATTTTACTTTTGGATTAAAAAATAAATGATTGTTGGTTAAGGGCTGTAAGTATGCATTCCACAGTAATGTCTACACCTGTTGTATTTGGCGCATGTGGCAAATAAAATTGGATTTGATTTGATTTGATACAAACACTGAACACAGTCCACCATAATCAATTCTGCTTTCACAAATGATCACTGAAAAGGTGAATGAACAAGGGAAAGGGAATGTTCTCATTTTCTCCTAAACTTGACACAGGCACTCTCATTATGAGAAAGGCAATAGCTTTGGGTAATGATGGGCCCGTCCGCCCTCCATGTCTCTCTGCTATGCGTGTGAGTTGAAATGGAGGGGGAAGGTAGGAAAGGAGTGAGGGAGGGAGGGAGGGGAAGGAGGGTCCGAGTCCCATTAGGGCCCTCCCATTGCCCTTGTCTTGGGCACTGCCAAAGGCATGCTCGACAGGGGATTACAGTCAGTCCGCCCACGAGGCTACAGCACTAGCCAGCCTAGAGCACCAGCCAGCAGCCAGCAGTAGAGCCAGCAGCCAGCAGTAGAGTCAGCAGCCAGCAGTAGAGCCAGCAGCCAGCAGTAGAGCCTGCCAGCAGTAGAGCCAGCAGCCATCAGTAGAGCCAGCAGCCATCAGTAGAGCCAGCAGACAGCAGTAGAGCCAGCAGACAGCAGTAGAGCCAGCAGACAGCAGTAGAGCCAGCAGACAGCAGTAGAGCCAACAGACAGCAGTAGAGCCAGCAGCCAGCAGTAGAGCCAGCAGCCAGCAGTAGAGCCAGCAGCCATCAGTAGAGCCAGCAGCCAGCAGTAGAGCCAGCAGCCATCAGTAGAGCCAGCAGCCATCACTAGAGCCAGCAGCCAGCAGCCATCAGTAGAGCCAGCAGACAGCAGTAGAGCCGTAGAGCCAGCAGCCAGCAGTAGAGCCAGCAGCCAGCAGTAGAGCCAGCCAGCAGTAGAGCCAGCCTACAGTAGAACCAGCAGCCATCAGTAGAGCCAGCAGCCATCAGTAGAGCCAGCAGACAGCAGTAGAGCCAGCAGACAGCAGTAGAGCCAGCAGACAGCAGTAGAGCCAGCAGACAGCAGTATAGCCAACAGACAACAGTAGAGCCAGCAGACAGCAGTAGAGCCAGCAGCCAGCAGTAGAGCCAGCAGCCAGCAGTAGAGCCAGCAGCCAGCAGTAGAGCCAGGGAATTACGACCTTTTCTCTCTACCCGTATTCTGACCTTGAACTTAAGCAAGAAAATAGCATGCTATTCACCTGCTATTGGTTTGGGGAGGAGATCAAAGAAATCAAGGTGTGGCGGAGGTGTGTCTACAGATATGACGTATTCTGACCTTTAATTCCCTCATAATTCCACCGCCTTTACGCGCAATGAAAGGATGAATAAGGTTGAGCAACCTGTCGGTTCCAAGTGGAACATCATCTACTTTCTTTTTTTGGATAGAAATAACACCATTCTGTAATTTACTAATTGATAAGAGCTATGGATAAGAGCTAGGTAAATGAGTAAACCGTTTGGATAAGGGGATTGTAAATATAAATGACAATTGTTTTAGATCTATTTTACCTTATGATCGCTTGTGACAAATGTGAAACCAGTCATATGGCAGCAAACTGAAGCATATCAACATATTTTCCACATTTAAGTTTATGAAATGCTGGCCTTATAACTTGCAGTTGCAGGCCACGGATGCAATTTGGAGACCCAAGCTACGGTATAGGCTACTGTAGTCATGCGCAAATGACAGTATAGCGCCAAACCTACTGAGTTGATTTATGATTTCTAGAATGTTTTAATTATACAGTTTATTTGCAAATTATGGTGGAAAATAAGTATTTGGTCAATAACAAAAGTTTCTCAATACTTTGGTATATACCCTTTGTTGGCAATGACACAGGTCAAACGTTTTCTGTAAGTCTTCACAAGGTTTTCACACACTGTTGCTGGTATTTTGGCCCATTCCTCCATGCAGATCTCCTCTAGAGCAGTGATGTTTTGGGGCTGTCGCTGGGCAACACAGACTTTCAACTCCCTCCAAAGATTTTCTATGGGGTTGAGATCTGGAGACTGGCTAGGCCACTCCAGGACCTTGAAATGCTTCTTACGAAGCCACTCCTTCGTTGCCCGGGCGGTGTGTTTGGGATCATTGTCATGCTGAAAGACCCAGCCACGTTTCATCTTCAATGCCCTTGCTGATGGAAGGAGGTTTTCACTCAAAATCTCATGATACATGGCCCCATTCATTCTTTCCTTTACACGGATCAGTCGTCCTGGTCCCTTTGCAGAAAAACAGCCCCAAAGCATGATGTTTCCACCCCCATGCTTCACAGTAGGTATGGTGTTCTTTGGATGCAACTCAGCATTCTTTGTCCTCCAAACACGACAAGTTGAGTTTTTACCAAAAAGTTCTATTTTGGTTTGATCTGACCATAAGACATTCTCCCAATCCTCTTCTGGATCATCCAAATGCACTCTAGCAAACTTCAGACGGGCCTGGACATGTACTGGCTTAAGCAGGGGGACACATCTGGCACTGCAGGATTTGAGTCCCTGGCGGCGTAGTGTGTTACTGATGGTAGGCTTTGTTACTTTGGTCCCAGCTCTCTGCAGGTCATTCACTAGGTCCCCCCATGTGGTTCTGGGATTTTTGCTCACCGTTCTTGTGATCATTTTGACCCCACGGGGTGAGATCTTGCGTGGAGCCCCAGATCGAGGGAGATTATCAGTGGTCTTGTATGTCTTCCATTTCCTAATAATTGCTCCCACAGTTGATTTCTTCAAACCAAGCTGCTTACCTATTGCAAATTCAGTCTTCCCAGCCTGGTGCAGGTCTACAATGTTGTTCCTGGTGTGCTTTGACAGCTCTTTGGTCTTGGCCATAGTGGAGGTTGGAGTGTGACTGTTTGAGGTTGTGGACAGGTGTCTTTTATACTGATAACAAGTTCAAACAGGTGCCATTAATACAGGTAACGAGTGGAGGACAGAGGAGCCTCTTAAAGAAGAAGTTACAGGTCTGTGAGAGCCAGAAATCTTGCTTGTTTGTAGGTGACCAAATACTTATTTTCCACCATAATTTGCAAATAAATTCATAAAAAATCCTACAATGTGATTTTCTGGAAAAAAAATTCTCCATTTGTCTGTCATAGTTGACGTGTACCTATGATGAAAATTACAGGCCTCTCTCATCTTTTTAAGTGGGAGAACTTGCACAATTGGTGGCTGACTAAATACTTTTTTCCCCCACTGTATGCCCGGACTTTTCACTGTATTTTTTAAATATTAGCTACTATCCACAATCAGTTATACCCACATATATTTATATCTGTCACTGACTTTAGTGTTAGTGTCCTTAAATGTTGCATCATTCCATTACATCGTTAGTTTACCTTTCTTTCCTCTGTCAGGTTCACGTGGTTGTTCCTGAGGATCGTTAGCAATAGTGGATCATATTAGGCTAACGTATTACAAGTTGTGCAATAGTTTGGGACATCTAGCTATTTGAATCATTATGGAACTCAGACCACACGTAGCAGTTTAAACCTGGAGCCTGGTGCACGGTTCACAACTACTGGACCGTTGACTTCACAATTCCTTGATTAGTGAGGATTAGAGTAGATTTATAGGACTACTGTTCAACACCTATTGTACACTTTTCTCACCAATATTTCAGGGATTGAATAATTGAATATAGGAACTTTCAGGATGAATCAAACCACTGTATGTTTTATTCACCAATATATTTAGTGCGTAAAGACTCTCCAAAACTGTTTTTTTTATTCATGAATACCTCCCTAACCCTAAATAATATACAAGATCAGAGTATTTTTAAATCTACCAATTAGTGCTGAAAAGGAGACTAATATGTGTGTATTTACATGGCTTTCTTTCATTGATCCCTAATATTCTGAACCATTCTCTTCATATATTCTAGTGCAGAGCTCTCCAACCCTGTTCCTGGAGAGCTACCTTCCTGTAGGTTTTCACTCCAACCACAGTTATAGCTAACCTGATTCAGTTTATCAACCAGCTAATTATCAGGTGCTAGATTAGGGTTGGCCTGAAAACCTACAGAACGGTAGTTCTCTAGGAACAGGATTAGAGAGCCCTGTTCTAGTGAGTCTGTCGAGAAATTTCAAATTAAAGGGACACCAAATTTAAAGGGATGGCTTTAGATAAATGTACTGAAAACCCTATTGAATGAAAACTCCACGAGAAAATCTGTTGGCTAGCAAGTGGGAGGGTTTTCAGTACTGTTTTCATCTCATTCTAACCAGCATTGTAAACATTGAAATTAAATACATTGACTTAACCTGACTAACAGGATGTCGTCATCAGAACTATGTATACGTTGAAATTGCGTAGAAAATTCCACATAGAAATGTAAAAAATATTTTTCATCCTATATTCAATATATATTGGGTGGATGAAATTATGTTGAATTTTAGAATTGATTAGACATATTTTATTTGACCTTGTTTCAATGTTGGTAGTAAAATGGTATGTTTGAATCAACATCCTGCACAGTCCAATGATATCTGCCTGAACAGTGACTTCTACTGGTATAGGAGGGGTAATGCATTTCAGTGAGAACAAGTCTACCATCCAGATGCTTAACTCTATGTACCCTGCTTAGCAAACAAGCTGTGTTTGTTTCAGCTGCGCTATCATGTCAACACATTTAGACATTGATCAGCTTTCATACTCATTTGTGCAGACTATCTAAATAACATAGAATAGTTGAAAGTAACTCCTCTAACTTTTCTTACACAAGCTATATGTGAAAGTAAATTCGGAGTGAGGTTTGGTTAACGTAGGCTACATTGACATCTGATTTGCACAACAAAGGACATATCATTTCAACGTGTAGCTATCATTCATCGATGTTGGATTAGATCTTTGGAAGTTTAGTAGTTACCATTAGCCCTGTAAATTGGATGCCAAAATCATTATATTAATAATACACTTTTACCATAGGCGATGGTTGGCCCCAGGTAGTATCAGGATAATCTAATTACATCTTCCAATTACTGCTACAGCAGATAGGCTGCTACGGTGTGTGTTTCCCTCCACTATGGTGTCTGGGCTTTGATGAGAAATGAGGAAGAACATAAAGCAGTAACCAAGTGTTGCCAACTTTATTACTATGCCCTGTTGGCATAAGCAATGGCCCTGATTAGATTTAGAGCAGATTTAGAGGCCTTTTTGATGCCCAATGAATCATTAGCCCATTACACCCCAGGCTACGGTCCGAGGAGGATCCTGTCGTTTTAATACATTTGTTTACTGTATGATGGATTAGTATTTCATCAAATATTGGGGAAATGTTGCAATTTGATCGACCTTCAGATAATTTACTATTCAGTCTGAATAGTAAAGTATTTTATAGATGAAAAAGATTCCATTTGTTTCTCAATACTTGACTGCTACTTCACTGGATTATAGTCGTCTACACAGATGGACACAAATCTACTGTGCCCTTGCCATCAGAGTTATACAGAATTCTATGGCTCTTTTATTAAAATGCTCCACCACAAACATAGAGAAAGAAAGATTTATTCCATAGCGTCCTGTTGTATATGTTTGAGGGATAAACACAGATTATGTTACAGTCCTTCTCACACAGTCACGTGGTTGGCTTGGCTTTTTAACCCTCCTGGATACAAAGTTTATGCGTGTGTATTTTTCATTTGCAATAATTTGACAGCCATTTTCAGCTGCTCATGTTAGCTGGACTCTCTCTCTGGCTCTCCCCCTCCCCTCCACTCATCCCCTCCTCTCTTCTCCCCGCCACCACAACTGATAGGATCCTAAGCCTTGTTCTCAAGGTGACTTAGCATCTGGGAAAATGTATGGAGTGTGAGGTACTGTAATTTATTCAAAGCACGGATGTGCCGAGAATGCCGTTACACAGCCCTTCTGTAGATGGCGCAGGTCTCAGCCTGGACTGTGGGAACATATTAGCCAGCAGTATGTGTGTGTGTGTTTGTGTGTGTGTGGGTATGGGTGTGTGTGTGAGTGTGTGCGTGGGCGCGTGCGTGCATATGTGAGTGTGTGTTTGAGTGTGTTAGTGTACAGTATACATGTTTACAGCTCAGAGATAAGTAACATGACATGAGCATGGTGAGAGGGGGAAGGAAGCAGAGCAGAAGGTCAATACAATGAAATGCATTTTGAAATAGTCTGACTGACATTTGGATTAATGGATGAAACTGGTAGTTAATTGATGGCATTCCACTTCACTGGAGAATAAATAGCCATGGAGTCACAGGGTCAATAAGTCAACCTGACTTTGTCTTAGGAAATAATATGCAAATATCCTCCTCACCATTATCCCCATTATCACCATCATCATCATCATCATCATCATCACCACCACCACCACCTCTTCTTCTTCTTCTTCTTCTTCTTCTTCTTCTTCTTCTTCTTCTTCTTCTTCTCATTCTTCCCCTACTCATGTTGTGTCATTTCCTGTGTGTCCCTCTGGCTGTTGTCCTCAGTAAGTGGTTCCACTTACACCCCTGTGGGAGTAGAGGGACCCATCTGCAGGGCCTGGGTAATGAATGATCACAACCAGCCTCCATCAGGACCCTTAATCTGCTACAGCGGAGACTGCATGCCAACGCAGCACCAGCACCAGCACACCCTGATGGGCTCGCACTAACCCTGGGCCCAGAGGTCAGGGCATCTGCCCCTCACAAACCCAGAGTAATGCTGAAACCCTGGGGGACCAGCTCAACGTGCACAGCCTGGACTGGGGGCTTGATCATGAGAGGCCACCGGCCGGCTGGCCGGCCCAGAGACAGTCCCATGGTCTGATGGGGTTATGGGTCGACAGTACAAGAGAGGCTAATATGTGCTCACTAAAGTATGTGTTCAATACTTTCAACTTGGGCAAGAGATGAGACATGATGAGATGAGATGGACCACATTTTCATTTAAGACATGTCAGTTGAATAGTCTCATAAAGAGTACAATCTGTTTTGGTTAGTATCTGTCTCTTCAAGGGTAACTGTCCACTGTATAAAAAAAAATATTCAGTGTCAATTTCAAAGTTGATGTGAATCATCAGGGTTTTTTACTACACACTTCACTAATCTACAGGTGACCTCTGTATGTTGTGCCACCCTGTGCCACCCATACCCAACAAGATCAGGCTAACCCTGGCAGCGCCTCAGATCTCATCACCCTGAAAGCCTTTTAATGCCCACTAAAGCCTGGTAATGCCCCATAATGCCTGATTCCCTTCTGGCCCTGGCTCTGCTATTCAACTGCCACTCAACACTGGCACCTCCTGTCACTGTTTGCCTCTGGGACCATTTCAGTATGTGTTGTGGGTGCAACAAGTATCAGTCTCTCACGTGGATGTATGCCGTATAGATTAAAGAAATGTCCATGTTATGCCCACGTCGGAAATGCATTAGCCAGCAGAGCTAAGAGATAATTTCAAATCTGAGCCTAAAAAAGCAACCCAGCTATGAAAAATGATCATTCATATAAATATTTTTGATCATCTTCTCCACTGAGCAGTTCTGTCCACACATTACTTTAAATCTGAGGTATGATGAACAGGGGCTGCTTTGGTGGTTAAAACCATACAGTGGGGAAAAAAAGTATTTAGTCAGCCACCAATTGTGCAAGTTCTCCCACTTAAAAAGATGAGAGAGGCCTGTAATTTTCATCATAGGTACACGTCAACTATGACAGACAAAATGAGGGAAAAAAATCCAGAAAATCACATTGTAGGATTTTTAATGAATTTATTAGCAAATTATGGTGGAAAATAAGTATTTGGTCAATAACAAAAGTTTCTCAATACTTTGTTATATACCCTTTGTTGGCAATGACACAGGTCAAATGTTTTCTGTAAGTCTTCACAAGGTTTTCACACACTGTTGCTGGTATTTTGGCCCATTCCTCCATGCAGATCTCCTCTAGAGCAGTGATGTTTTGGGGCTGTCGCTGGGCAACACAGACTTTCAACTCCCTCCAAAGATTTTCTATGGGGTTGAGATCTGGAGACTGGCTAGGCCACTCCAGGACCTTGAAATGCTTCTTACCAAGCCACTCCTACGTTGCCCGGGCGGTATGTTTGGGATCATTGTCATGCTGAAAGACCCAGCCACGTTTCATCTTCAATGCCCTTGCTGATGGAAGGAGGTTTTCACTCAAAATCTCACGATACATGGCCCCATTCAATCTTTCCTTTACACGGATCAGTCATCCTGGTCCCTTTGCAGAAAAACAGCCCCAAAGCATGATGTTTCCACCCCCATGCTTCACAGTAGGTATGGTGTTCTTTGGATGCAACTCAGCATTCTTTGTCCTCCAAACACGACGAGTTGAGTTTTTACCAAAAAGTTATATTTTGGTTTCATCTGACCATATGACATTCTCCCAATCCTCTTCTGGATCATCCAAATGCACTCTAGCAAACTTCAGGTGGGCCTGGACATGTACTGGCTTAAGCAGGGGGACACGTCTGGCACTGCAGGATTTGAGTCCCTGGCGGCGTAGTGTGTTACTGATGGTAGGCTTTGTTACTTTGGTCCCAGCTCTCTGCAGGTCATTCACTAGGTCCCCCCATGTGGTTCTGGGATTTTTGCTCACCGTTCTTGTGATAATTTTGACCCCATGGGGTGAGATCTTGCGTGGAGCCCCAGATCGAGGGAGATTATCAGTGGTCTTGTATGTCTTCCATTTCCTAATAATTGCTCCCACAGTTGATTTCTTCAAACCAAGCTGCTTACCTATTGCAGATTCAGTCTTCCCAGCCTGGTGCAGGTCTACAATTTTGTTTCTGGTGTCCTTTGACAGCTCTTTGGTCTTGGCCATAGTGAAGTTTGGAGTGTGACTGTTTGAGATTGTGGACAGGTGTCTTTTATACTGATAACAAGTTCAAACAGGTGCCATTGATACAGGTAACGAGTGGAGGACAGAGGAGCCTCTTAAAGAAGAAGTTACAGGTCTGTGAGAGCCAGAAATCTTGCTTGTTTGTAGGTGACCAAATACTTATTTTCCACCATAATTTGCAAATAAATTCATTAAAAATCCTACAGTGTGGTTTTCTGGGGAAAAAAATCTCAATTTATCTGTCATAGTTGACGTGTACTTATGATGAAAATTACAGGCCTCTCTCATCTTTTTAAGTGGGAGAACTTACACAATTGGTGGCTGACTAAATACTTTTTTTCCCCCACTGTAT
>NC_139989.1:48992065-49217065 GCF_964263955.1 Coregonus lavaretus
GGATAGGATGGGGTGAGGGTAGGGCTAAGGCAGAATCAAACCCATTTGCCATAGGATAAGGGGGTTAGGGTTTGCTGCAACTCTCACAGAATGAAAAACCTGTTTTGAATGCCCTCTAAAGTAACTGTGCATGAAGAACAGATAGATAATAGACCTTGGATTTTCTCTGACTACAGCTGTACATCAGGAGTGCTTCAGGCATCATCTATTTATTTATTTATTTTCGATCCGGGCTTGAGTGAACAGTAAAATATGTAGCACCATGCTGAAGGAATCAAGAGTGAAATTGTATTCATAAAATATTCCCTCAGGTTGGATATAATCTTGTCCTATATTTATGTGGTAATTCTGAGAAATGAATTGGCGGGCATCGGCTGCCTTTGTATGCCTACCCCTGGTGAATTTCAACATTTCAAGAAGGAGAGCGAGAGGGAGCACATTTGTTACATTACAAAGTACGCAGATCACAGAATTAGTCATTAATTACTGTGTGAAATGAAAAAGATTGGTTTGAGCAGCGAGCATGCTGAAAGAGTCCCTACATTGCTCTGAAAAGGTTCATTTTGGGGAACTTGAAAGGGTTTTATTCAGCTGTGATGCGTTTCTCACACTTATTAAGTGCTGAAGGCATTAATCTCTCTTAGTTGAATTAGAAATCACGTTTCAATGATATTTGGCCTTGCTGAAAAGCACTCATCGCTCAGTGATATCAGTGAAGGGATCCCAAGAGCTTTAGCAGTAGATAAGATGTTCACCTAAAGACCTTCAGAAGTATTGCCTCAATAGCACAACTTGATTCTCCCTCTTTGTATTGTACTGTATACAGTGGAATCTTTCATACAGTATCTTGAATACATAATACCTATTGTTGAATAATAATGTGTTTTACTAGACAATAGTTTTCCATTACTATCTTAAAATTCACTCTCACGTATTATAAAAACACCTGTGACTTAATTGAACTAGCAGAGAAATGACCATATTTCATAGTTTTACATTTCCGCTGCAATGTCAAAAGCTGTTGACGGCACACACACTGCCACAACTTTTAAATGGTTCTAATTTCTCTAGCATGCGATTGCATGTGAGGTGTGATACTTGTTGTGTATTTTGGACAGAGCCAGTTGGCCTCTCCCTTTGATATTTTATCTGTATGTGTTGAATCATTTATCAACTACTGCAATCACCCGGCTTCCCCATCCATTCTGCTGGCCTCGGCCTGGGAGGGAATACATAAATGCTTCTCCAAAATGTCTCATCCTCTCTTTATAATGTATAGCTTTGTCTCTTGGCAATTCAGACAAACACTCAGGCAAGCACGTATTGCAACAAACTCGAGCAGTGTTTGTTAGGGCTTGATTAAATCCGTAGCGCTGAAGACCTGCGCCACAGCACGATATAAATTTAAAAGCAATGTTCCCGCATTGAAAACTCAATCAGAAATTACCTTTCAATTTCAATCGCACTACAGATCTGATCTTCAGCCCTACAGATTGAATCTAGCCCTTAGCCCAGGGATGTGCAACTTTGATGTGGGTGGGGGCCACAAGAAATCTATACTCCTTGAGGGGCCGCAGTGGCTCGCGGGTCTGTGTGCCCACATCCATACCCACACATGCAGTCAGAGCCGGCCCTAGCCTAAGTTACATTTTGTTGGGGGGCCCCTCTACCTTGCAAGCAAAACATTTTAGAGGCCACCCTCTTGATAAATTCAAATTTTAGAGTTAATATCCTGCAATTCTACACATTTTGCTAATGGGCATAGAGACAATGTTGCAGTTTTAAAGAAAGTTTTCTGCAATTCTACACATTTTCCCATGGGGCAGAGAGAAGATTTTGCAATTTTACAGCAAGTTTCCTGCAATTCTACTCATTTTGCCATAGTCTTAGTGAATTTGGAAATTGGAAAATTGCAGCTTGTGTATTCTACTATTCTAACCCTCAACATTAAGTTGAGACCCCGACTGAGTCCCCCCTAAATATATACAGTACCAGTCAAAAGTTGGGACACACCTACTCATTCAAGGGTTTTTCTTTATTTCTACTATTTTCTACATTGTAGAATAGTAGTGAAGACATCAAAACTATGAAATAACACATATGGAATCATGTAGTAACCAAAAAAGTGTTACACAAATCAAAATATATTTTAGATTTTAGATTCTTCAAAGTAGCCACCCGTTGCCTTGATGACAGCTTTGCACACTCTTGGCATTCTCTCAACCAGCTTCATGAGGAATGCTTTTCCAACAGTCTTGAAGGAGTTCCCACATATGCTGAGCACTTGTTGGCTGCTTTTCCTTCACTCTGCGGTCCAACTCATCCCAAACCATCTCATTTGGGTTGAGGTCGGGTGATTGTGGAGGCCAGGTCATCTGATGCAGCACTCCATTACTCTCCTCCTTGGTAAAGTAGCCCTTACACAGCCTGGAGGTGTGTTGGGTCATTGTCCTGTTGAAAAACAAATGATAGTCCCACTAAGCGCAAACCAGATGGGATGGCATATCGCTGCAGAATGCTGTGGTAGCCATGCTGGTTAAGTGTGCCTTCAATTCTAAATAAATCACAGACAGTGCCACACATGCGGGGATCATCCGCTCACCTACTCTGCGTCTCACAAAGACACGGCGGTTGGAACCAAAAATCTAAAAATTGGACTCATCAGACCAAAGGACTGATTTCCACCGGTCTAATGTCCATTGCTCGTGTGTCTTGGCCCAAGAAAGTCTCTTCTTCTTATTGGTGTCCTTTAGTAGTGGTTTCTTTGCAGCAATTCGACCATGAAGGCCTGATTCACGCAGTCTCCTCTGAACAGTTGATGTTGAGATGTGTCTGTTACTTGAACTCTGTGAAGCATTTATTTGGGCTGCAATCTGAGGTGCAGTTAACTCTAATGAACTTATCCTCTGCAGCAGAGGTAACTCTGGGTCTTCCTTTCCTGTGAGAGACAGTTTCATCATAGCGCTTGTTGGTTTTTGCAACTGCACTTGAAGAAACTTTAAAAGTTGACATTTTCTGGATTTACTGACCTTCATGTCTTAAAGTAATGATGGACTGTCGTTTCTCTTTGCTTATTTGAGCTGTTCTTGCCATAATATGGTCTTGGTCTTTTACCAAATAGGGCTATCTTCTGTATACCACCCCTACCTTGTCACAACACAACTGATTGGCTCAAACGCATTAAGAAGGAAATAAATTCCACAAATTAACTTTTAACAAGGCACACCTGTTAATTGAAATGCATTCCAGGTGACTACCTCATGAAGCTGGTTGAG
This sequence comes from Coregonus lavaretus, assembly GCF_964263955.1. Taxonomy (NCBI): domain Eukaryota; kingdom Metazoa; phylum Chordata; class Actinopteri; order Salmoniformes; family Salmonidae; genus Coregonus; species Coregonus lavaretus. Next base: position 48,995,341 of record NC_139989.1, read on the forward strand.
AGAATGCCAAGAGTGTGCAAAGCTGTCATCAAGGTAAAGGGTGGCTACTTATATAAAATATATTTTGATTTGTTTAACACTTCTTTGGTTACTACATGATTCCATATGTGTTATTTCATAGTTTTGATGTCGCATTTCTAAGTGACCCCAAACTTTTGAACGGTAGTATATATATATATATTTATTTGGGGGGGACTCAGTCGGGGTCTCAACTTAATGTTAAGGGTTAGAATAGTAGAATACACAAGCAAAAATGTTATATACACTGAGTGTACAGAACATTAAGAACACCTGCTCTTTCCATGACGTAGACTGACCAGGTGAATCCAAGTGGAAGCTATGATCCCTTATTGATGTCACTTGTTAAATCCACTTCAATAAGTGTAGATGAAGGGGAGGAGACAGGTTAAAGAAGGATTTTTAAGCCTTGAGACAATTGAGACATGGATTGTATATATGTGCCATTCAGAGGGTGAATGGGCAAGACATAGGATTTAAGTGCCTTTGAACAGGGTATGGTAGTAGGTGCCAGGCACACCGGTTTGTGTCAAGAACTGCAACACTGCTAGGTTTTTCATGCTCAACAGTTTCCCTTGTGTATCAAGAATGGTCCACCACCCAAAGGACATCCAGCCAACTTGACACAACTGTGGGATGCTTTAGAGTCAACATGGGCCAGCATCCCTGTGGAACTCTTTAGACACCTTGTAGAGTCCATGCCCCGACGAATTGAGGCTGTTCTGAGGGAGGCTGTGGTGTGCCAAAGCTCCCCCTAGTCATTGGTAAGTAAGTAAAGTAAGGTGTTGATGTGTGTGTGTGTGTGTGTGTGTGTGTGCGCGTGTTGGCAGAATCACTGATAGGCTAATGTCAGTGAGTGGAATCCCAAGATGAGCCTTGAGGGAATATTTAACTACTGTCACAGGTAACACTGCTCAGACAATAGCATGGCCATCCTGGTCATATAGATCATTCAAAGCCTCTGTTTGGATTTGTGACCTAACTGAACATGTTTCTATTCCCCTTCATCTTTTTAAAATGAATTTACGATGTTTAGCAGAATACTCATACAGTGATTTGATAGATTGATGCCATATCACAGTTTCTGAACAGATTATGTGGGGTTAGTAAAATACAAATGTGTTCTTGTCTTTAAGGAGCTGTAGTTGACTTGTCTGCCCTATTGTCAGCATGTGGACTGAACACAGCGCTGTCTAGTGGATCTGATATCCAGTGACCTTTCTGGATGAGTCAACAGAGGTGGCCCACTTAATGAACTGAAGCAGACACAAACATCTAGAGTCCTAGGACCTGACCTGCTATTCCATACTGCTGGGATTACAAACCATATGTGGAGTTTTACTCAGATACACTGTGAGAAATGGAAAATATAGACAATTCCAAAAGGCCCTTGAGGTGGCCTTGTCGTTTATTAAAGAGTAGTGTAACAATGGAAATACAGATGATAATTTAAATGTTTCCCTTTTAAAATCCAAGTCAAATTACATCAGTGACCACCAGAGCCAAAAAGCCTCGAACAGACAGCTTTCCCTAGAGCTCATGGACTTACAAAAGTCGTGGAAGACATTTCTGTGGTTTGATCACAAAAGTATTATCTTTATTATATGTGTCTAAATTTAAATGGAAGGATACCGAAATGGTTGAAAAGAAAAGTAAAATGTGTCTAAACTGAGTGAGCGGCTACAGTGTATTGTCATCCAGGTCTCTCTCTCTCTCTCTCACACTAAGACAGCATTTAAAAATATTTGAAATAACAATCAACAGGTTAAATTTGAAGGTATTAAATACTATTCAACGTTGTCTTCTCTTTTCTTATCGCTTAATGTTTACTTAACAAAGTCCCAGCAGTAACGGCCTGTCAGTGTCCTCTCTATCCCGGACGGCAGCCAAGGATATTATTGGACTGAGTAAACACTCTCAAGTCATCCATATTGGTAGCTACTTCATTTGTTTTTGCCTAAACCAAAGGCTGAGGGGGCCGCCCCCAGGTAGGCTTTCCCCTCCCCAGAGGGAGGGATAGTCCATCCAGGTATGGAGGGGGAGGGGCTTGGAGCTCAGACCTCAGACTCCAGACTGGATACCCTGCCCCAGGGCTTTGGCACATAGGGACTCTTGACTCTTCTGGCCACCAGGACCTGCCTCCGATCCCTGCTCCCAGATGCAGGCAGGGGGAGCTCCTCCCGTGACCGCCCCACCGCGCCCTCATAGCCCCCAAACATATTGTTCTGGTACACCACCTGCCGGTCCCCCATACGGGGCACCAGGGCATTGTTGTCGGGGCAGTGGCTTGAACAGGGGAACAGGTGGCACATGTCCTTGTCGTAGAACTGCCCGGGGCCCTGGGGCAGCGGCCCCACGTATACAGGCAGGTCTGTGTACGAATTCAGGTAGGTGGAGTAGTGTCTGTGCACCACAGTGGAGGAGGAGCGCCGCAGAGCGGCTGCGTTCTGTAGGATGGCCTCCCTGTAGGATGGCAGCCGGGTGGACTGGGAGCACTTGAGCTTCTGCTGCTTGTAGGGGTAGGACCGCATATGGGCCGGGTCTAGGTAGGCAGGCTCAGCGGCCAGGGGGTAGCACAGGTTGTTCCCCTGGCTACCGTACAGCTTGTGGGGCTTGGGGTTGGCCACAACTACGCGGGGGAACAGATCGGGCATAGTGGAGGTGGAGGGCTTCTCGTCCAGCTGGCGGATCCTGTCACTGCTCCAGGTGGCCTTGAGAAAAGACGCCCGGCGATTGACCTTGTCCTTCCCCAGCAGGGGCACATCCTCCATTTCAGGCTCCAGGTAGGGCTTCATGCAGGAGTTGCAGCTGGCGCTGCCGCTGGGGTAGTGGCCCCCCATGCAGGCCATGTTTGGTGCAGAAGGGGCGTGGTTGTTCAGGAGGTGGTTGGCCCTCAGCTCAGCCAGACAGGAGGTGGGCTCATCGTAGTCGTTCCTCCCCCTGGTGTCTTGGGCCTCAGAAAACACATAGCTGTGGGACCTCTTCTTGCTGCCAATGTGGTCAGGGGGGTAGCTGAACTTCCTTCCCAGGGGCCCCTTGTGGTGTTCCACGTAGATGTCAGGCACCTGGAACTCTCTGTAGGGGACAAACGGGGAGGTGGGGTGCCGGGGCTGGCTCTCCACATACAGCCTGCTGCTGTGGTGGGGGTGGGGGTGTGGGTTGTGGGTAGAGGTGCTGGGGGGAGCAGGGTCCCTCATGGCGATGTGGGGGCTGCTGAGGCTGGAGATGGGTAGGGTCCTCTCGTAGAAGTGGTGGCTTCCGCGGGCCGGCAGGGTGTAGCGGAGTGGGGTAGGCCGCGTCACCACCCTGGATTTGTCCAGCAGGGGCTGGGTGGCGCTGTCTGAGTAGTGGATGGGGAAGGTGGGCGCGAGTGCCCTCTGGGTGTAGGGCGAGTGGTTGTCCGTGATGCTGGAGATGTAGGGCAGGTGGCTGTGGCCCATGTCTATAGTGGTTGCTACCCGGGGCGGCAGGCCAACCCGCACATTGTCGGCTCCACGGCGGCTCCAGTTCTCTATGGTCTTGGTGGCATTGTCCAGGGAGTTCTCCACTCTGGTCGAGGACACGATGTCCTTGGCTGTCTGCAGCATCTTCAGCATGTTGGCCTGGGTGTAGTTGGTGGTGACATCAGGGTTCTGCAGGTTCCCGTTGCGGTCAGAGTCCTCCACACCGTTAAAGCAGCTGTAGATTCCCTGCAGAGACATAGGGAAGGAGGAGGAGATTAGCATCCATCAGCCTTGTCAGGTTTTGGAACAGATCAACATTTCTCACCCTACATGTAGTTTGACAAGATGAAATCCCACAGGTGTTAATTATCTTTGGCCACTGTTTCTAATCATGACTTTTGAAAACATTATTGCTTGTGTTGATGATATTCACTTTGAGCAAATACAATTTCTATTAACCTGTCTGACCAATGAAGTGAAGACAATTACATAGAGAAGTGTGAAAGCAAAATTAGATTCAGGATTGTCCAAAATAATTTATCGACAGTTTGTTGTGTTTTGAAAGCTTGTATGCATTCAGGTCGGTGTTAAACACAAAAAACAGCGCAAGACAGTAAATGAATAAGCAGCAGCTGACCATGCACTTGCTAAATTAGTTTCCCAATTTTTATTCAGCCCGCTTTATTTTACTTTCAAATTGGGTCTCAGTCTAGAATGCTTAATCTCACCTCACCACTGTCAACACTGAGATGGCTTGTTAATGGGCCTATTTAAATTCAATTTCAGACGGATCACGACCGTAACAATATTGCACAGTCTCCAAGTCCTTTTATGGCTTTTTACTCATTTTTATTTTAGTATAATTTTTTATTTTAATGCCCTTGAAATATCCTGATCATGTACAGCTTTGACAATATTTCCCAAGCATTACTGTGAGGCAAAAATCAAAGGATGACTGAGAACTTTATGGTCAGCAAGTAGAACATTATTTCTGCTGTGATTGTGAAAAGAGAAACAACACATTTTATGGTTTCTTAGACTGTTTTGTAGCTTAGATTAACAGATCAACTTTCCCATGGTGATTGGACCACATTCTCTCTGCAGAACCCAATGCCTTCGCAATCTAAGACATGCCTCAGTGTGTACTGTAAATCCCTATACATTAGGCCTATGTACCCTTTCCACCCCTGTCCCTCGGAAGAAGGGTCAGCCACACTTACCCTGCTGATGGCGAGCAGGAAGTCGAGGCGTTCAGACTTGCGTACTGAGTGTCTCAGCTTCCAGTAGAGCAGATGTTCCCAGCTGAACACCAGGAGACTGAGCCCCATGGCCACCAGCAGCATGTAGAAGACGCCTGCCATGTTGTCTATATCCAACTTACTGCTCATCACCTCCTTCTTCTCATTACGACAGATCCCTGTGAGCCACACTGTTTGCAGCTTCTGTGTGTCACCTGCAGCGAGCGGGGAAGAACAGAACACAGGGAGGCTCAAAGGTGTTCATTAAAATACTCTTGCGCTGGTTGCTGTCATTGTGTGTCAATGCCAATCTCACACCCTCATCACTCCCCTCGACACACCCTGACACAGCATTTTACACTTGTTGTTCCCTGGATCACAGTCAAAACTCTATGTTACAGTACCTCTGAGCGATCCATGGTGCAATGTACGCCAGTATTTTCATTGAAGTTTAGTTTTTTCTAATCTCGAGGCTCTGCGGGCCTATCCTAGCTTGCTTGTGTGAGGGACGCATTTTTTACCATTAATGGCCAGTTAATCAGTTTAGCAAATGGGACAATTTGGGAGTATTTGGGACCTAAAGGGATAAGTACAGCTAAGATTTGCAGTTAGCCGCCCCTCCCACTCCACACAGGGTTAATTGTAATTTACCATCAGCTAGGAACTGGAGCAGGGCCAGGTCTATGGGACGTTTCCATCGGGACTCCTTCTGCAAGGCGATGCCATAGCCAGTGGTGGCAAAGACCTTCCCACTGCCGATGGTCACCAGCTTACAGCCCTCGTCTTTACCCGCCATGTAGTTCAGCACAGCAGCGTCGTAGATGAAGGCATCCAGTTTCCTATAGATAAGAATAGGGATTTATCTTGTGGGAAAATGCAATGACAGCCAAATGTATTTTTAATTACTATTTAATTACCATGTAATAACTTATCTAATGAATTATAATTTAATCAAACACAAAATATTTGCTTAGACATTTTACAATTTATTACACTGATGTCTGTTTTCTGCCACTGACTGTATAATTATTATTTACAGAGTGTTACCCTGATTTGAGGCTGTTGAGGGCATCCTCCACACCCTTCTGGTTGTATTTGACCATGTGGGCATGCATCTCAGGGTAGTTGCTCCGGATGTTCCTCTCTGTGCTTCCGTTTGGGACCGTACCAAAACGAAACGGTGGATACTGCTCCTGTGGCTTCTGGAACTGTTTTGGAAATGTAAAAGGTTGAATTATAAATGCATGAACAAGAAAAAAGTTGAATAGGATACACAACATGTCTAGGAAGAATACAGGCACTATTCATTCTGTCATTCATTTTTTAAAATATCAAATACATTGACATACTTGCATATTAAGTAATAATATTTTATATATTTTTCTTCCACCCTCTCCTAAGATCTGATGTCTCAACCCTTTCTATACACTCTTAGAAAAAAGGGTTCCAAAAGGGTTCTTCGGCTGTCCCCATAGGAGAACCATTTTTGGTTACAGGTAGAATTACTATTTTGGGTTCCGTGTAGAACCCTCTGTGGAAAGGGTTCTACATGGAACTCAAAATGGTTCTACCTGGAACCAAGTGGGTTCTACCTGGAACCAAAAAGGGTTCTTCAAAGGGTTATCCTATGGGGACAGCCGAAGAACCCTTTTAGGTTCTAGATAGCACTTTTTTTCTAAGAGTGTATGATGTGCCAAGCAAACCCAGAGGCGTGAATATAAACCTCAAAGAAACAAACACAATGACACTGATCACCTTGTCCTTGACTCCACTAGACCGCCGTCTATTTGATATCTGCCTGTACCCTCAAGTGCTGTTCACTCAATTATCTGGTCAGCTAAGGTTACCCTCACCATAATTCTTCTCCCTGTTAATTTCCACATCTAATTCGATGATTAGAGGGCACAATGAACATAAATTAAGTCCAGGCCATGCTTTCCAGAGAATTAGAAAAATACTTCTTCCCCCTTGACTGTAATAAAAATTCATAATTTCTCCTTATTTTGCCAGGCCCCTTTGACGCAGAATGCACCATATTCATTTGAATACCCTGACTGTGCAATATACTGGAAATAAATTGTACTTGTTCATTAATGCAAATACATCAGTGAGCGACAATTCCTAGTAACCTTGGCTTGTCAGAATGAAAGAAATGTCCTCTGAGCCATTTCACATGAATTAATGAGACCCTTGGTGCCAGTCTTATGCATCCCACGTCTCTGCTGTCTGGTGGAGGAGCTGGAGAGATGACAGAGTGTTGTCCTCGTTCCGATTTGTTCTGTATCTTGTACACTGGCTGCATTAGGATACTCAGCCTGTGTTCCTCATCTCACCCAACAGACCAAGGTTATGCTGCTGCAATGTGAATGAGGGAATACTGTAGTAGTGTGATAGTGCCCCAAGGCACAGAATGTCATACAGTGCTCTGTGTTGTAAATGCCTGTTGGGAAGCAGTGAAAACCCTGACTAAAAGCATGGATGATGGTTGACCCATAGAGCTTGAGTCTAGCTGGACAAAGTAAAGTGTATAGGATTCTTACATTTACATTTTACATTTACATTTACATCTGTTAACATCTGACAGCTTGTACAGAAAGGAGAGACTAGCACAGATATGGTCTAAAGAGGGAGGTGCCCATCTGTAAATGATGTCACTATGAGGAAATGGAAAGGTCTTGGCCATAGTGTCCATGCATGGCTCTCTGAAGTTAACAGTCCCAAGAGGAGAAACAATCATCCGTCACTACATTAACATCAGCTACTGTCCTTAAACCAGTTTGTATTCCAAACATGCCTCTTGTTTGAAACACTTTCAGAGAAGGTCACTTTTTAGAGTTCATACAGCTCAATTTAAATGTTCCACCTGCAGTGTCCAGTCTGGATATTCTCTCTGATCTTCTGTGGATTCTGCCCTGGTTTTAATCTGTAGACTCACTGTCAAAAGACACTTTATGGATTCTCGTCTTTCTTTCACAAAGTAGAGCTGATGGATAATGTGGGAAGAATATTAAATTAGTTCCCGGAATTCTAATGAGCAGTGGACAGCTTGGTCTTTTCCCTCAAATGCCTCTCTAATCCCTCAGTGCCTCAAACAGACCCGTCGCCAGACCTCAGTCTTAAGGGGGGCATATGAAACGCATGGGAGGGCAGGGCACAATTATTATTAGCCTACAGTACGTATATTTAATAATAAATTCCCTCAAGTGGGGGGCACAAGCATTTTTGGGGGCGTGCCCGGCCCCCTATGGCCCGCCCATAGCGACGGGTGTGGCCTCAAAGCAGAGAGTCTACAAATCATTTCTAGCACTGAAGGTTTAACATGGATTTTACATTTACATTTTAGTCATTTAGCAGACGCTCTTATCCAGAGCGACTTACAGGAGCAATCAGGGTTAAGTGCCTTGCTCAAGGGCACATCGACAGATTTTTCACCTAGTCGGCTTGGGGATTAGAACCAGCGACCTTTCGGTTACTGGCACAACGCTCTTAACCACTAAGCTACCTGCCGACTTATCTGGAGATACTGGTGTAATTTCATGCAAGCAAGTTTTAACAAATCGTGAGTTAAAGGGATACTTCTGGATTTTATCTACTTCCCCAGAGTCCGATGAACTCGTAGATAAAAATTGTATGTCTCTGTCCAGTATGAAGGAAGTTATAGGTAGTTTTGCAAACCAATGCTAACTAGTGTTAGCGCAACGGCTGGAAGTCTATGTGTGACACTCTGGCTCTATGGACGTTTATATTGAGCCAGGGTTGTTCATTTTCATGTGTTTGGGTGTATTTCATTTGGTGGTGTTGGGGATGGGTGAGTTTCATTTTGTTTGTGTCATGTGGTGATTGGTCGATGACTCCCAATCGGAGGTAACGAGTGTCAGCTGTCGGCTCGTTATCTCTGATTGGGAGCCATATATATTCTGTATGTTTTCTCCTTTGTGTTGTGGGTTATTGTTTCTTTGTTGCTGTTTGTCGTATTCAGTATAGAACTTCACGTATAGTCTTTTTGTTGTTTTTTTTGTGGTTGCTTTGATTAATAAAGTCATCATGTTCACTCGCAACGCTTCGCATTGGTCCAATCCTTCAGACGAACGTGACAGAATAACCCACCACAAGAGGACCAAGCGGCGTAACAAGCGGCAACAGGACCTACCTACGCAGGATTTATGGAAGCCTCCTAAGGACTTTTGGACATGGGAGGAGATTCGGGCTGGAAAGGGTCCTTGGGCACAACCGGAGGAATATCACCGCCCTCGTGAAGAGCTGGAGGCAGCTGCAGCCGAGAGGAGGTGGTATGAGGAGGAATATCACCGCCCTCGTGAAGAGCTGGAGGCAGCTGCAGCCGAGAGGAGGTGGTATGAAGAGGAAGCGCGGAGTCGAGGCTGGAAGCCCGTGGTTACTCCCCCAAAAATTTTTTTGGGGGGGCACATGGCTTGGGCGCCTGGGCAGCAGGAGGCTGCCACAGGTAGAGCTGGAGAGAAGGCTATCGGATTACGGGAGCCATTGGCGAGTAGAGGGAGGGAAGTTGTTGTGGCACGGCATGAGAGACTGAAGTGTGTTCCCAGTCTGGTCCGGTCCGTTCTTGATCCCCAGTTAAGGCCAGTGGTGGGTGTTCCCGGTACGGACCGGTCTGTTCCTACTCCACGCACCAGGTCCACGATGTGCGTCGCCAGCCCGGCCCGGCCTGTTCCGGCCACTCGCACCAGGGATAAGGTGCGCGTCGCCAGCCCAGCCCGGCCTGTTCCTGCTCCACGCACGAATCCTACGGGGTGCGTCACCAGTCGGCCAGAGTCTGCCGTCTGCCCAACGGCGCCTGAACTGGCCGTCTGCCCAACGGCGCCTGAACTGCCTGTCGGCCCTATGGCGTCTGAACTGCCCGTCTGTCAAGCGCTGCATAAGCCGCCCGTCTGTACTGAGCCTGCAAAGCCGCCCGTCTGCCATGAGCCTTCAGAGCCGTCCGCCAGATCGGAGCCGCTAGTGCCTTCCGCCAGACAGGAGCCGCTAGAGCCTTCCGCCAGACAGAATCATACACCTGCTATGGAATCAGCAGGAGCCGACGCAGCCCATATCAGACTGGAAGCTCAGGTTCGGAACCAGAAAGAGCAGCTCCTGCAGATGGGAGCCGCCCTGCTGGAGGTGATGACTGCAATCCGAGGCTGGGGTCCGCCTCCACCGCCAGCCTCCCAGCCAGCACCATCAGCCAGCCATGAGCAGCCAGATCTGTCAACCAGCCATGAGCAGCCAGACCCGTCAGCCAGCCATGAGCAGCCAGACCCGTCAGCCAGCCATGAGCAGCCAGATCCGTCAGCCAGCCATGAGCAGCCAGACCCGTCAGCCAGCCATGAGCAGCCAGATCCGTCAGCCAGCCATGAGCAGCCAGACCCGTCAGCCAGCCATGAGCAGCCAGATCCGTCAGCCAGCCATGAGCAGCCAGATCCGTCAGCCAGCCATGAGCAGCCAGATCCGTCAGCCAGCCATGAGCAGCCAGATCCGTCAGCCAGCCATGAGCAGCCAGACCCGTCAGCCAGCCATGAGCAGCCAGATCCGTCAGCCAGCCATGAGCAGCCAGATCCGTCAGCCAGCCATGAGCAGCCAGACCCGTCAGCCAGCCATGAGCAGCCAGACCCGTCAGCCAGCCATGAGCAGCCAGATCCGTCAGCCAGCCATGAGCAGCCAGATCCGTCAGCCAGCCATGAGCAGCCAGATCCGTCAGCCAGCCATGAGCAGCCAGATCCGTCAGCCCGCCAGGATCCGCCAGATCCGTCAGCCAGCCAGGATCCGCCAGAGCCGTCCAGCCAGGATCCGCCAGAGCCGTCCAGCCAGGATCCGCCAGAGCTGTCCAGCCAGGATCCGCCAGAACCGTCTAGCCAGGATCCGCCAGAGCCGTCCAGCCAGGATCCGCCAGAGCCGTCCAGCCAGGATCCGCCAGAGCCGTCCAGCCAGGATCTGCCAGAGCCGTCCAGCCAGGATCCGCCAGAGCCGTCCAGCCAGGATCCGCCAGAGCCGTCCAGCCAGGATCCGCCAGAGCCGTCCAGCCAGGATCCGCCAGAGCCGTCCAGCCAGGATCCGCCAGAGCCGTCCCGCCAGGATCCGCCAGAGCCGTCTCGCCAGGATCCGCCAGAGCCGTCCCGCCAGGATCCGCCAGAGTCCGCCATCTAGTCAGGTACTGCCCCTTAGCCCGGTGCTGCCCCTTAGTCCGGTGCTGCCCTTTAGCCCGGTGCTGCCCCTTAGTCCGGTGCTGCCCCTGAGTCCGGTACTGCCCCTTAGCCCGGTGCTGCCCCTTAGTCCTGTACTGCCCTTTAGTCCGGTACTGCCCCGTAGTCCGGTGCTGCCCCTTAGTCCGGTGCTGCCCCTTAGCCCGGTGCTGCCCCTTATCCCGGTGCTGCCCCTTATCCCGGTGCTGCCCCTTAGGCCGATGCTGCCCCTTAGTCCGGGGTTGCCCCTTAGTCCAGGTGGGGTTAGGTGGAGGGTGGTCATTAGGAGGAGGCTACCGAAGCAGGTTGTGACTGTGGTGGGGTGGGGATCACGACCGGGGCCAGAGCCGCCACCATGGACAGACGCCCACCCAGACCCTCCCCTAGTCCTGATGTTGGTGCGCCCGGAGTTCGCACCTTTAGGGGGGGGTACTGTGACACTCTGGCTCTATGGACGTTTATATTGAGCCAGGGTTGTTCATTTTCATGTGTTTGGGTGTATTTCATTTGGTGGTGTTGGGGATGGGTGAGTTTCATTTTGTTTGTGTCATGTGGTGATTGGTCGATGACTCCCAATCGGAGGTAACGAGTGTCAGCTGTCGGCTCGTTATCTCTGATTGGGAGCCATATATATTCTGTATGTTTTCTCCTTTGTGTTGTGGGTTATTGTTTCTTTGTTGCTGTTTGTCGTATTCAGTATAGAACTTCACGTATCGTCTTTTTGTTGTTTTTTTTGTGGTTGCTTTGATTAATAAAGTCATCATGTTCACTCGCAACGCTGCGCATTGGTCCAATCCTTCAGACGAACGTGACACTATGGGTATGTGCTAGTAAGCTAGCAGATACCCATAGACTTCCAGCCATTGTTCTAACTATCCAAGTAGTAAGTTAACCATGTCAAACTTGACATGCTCTACATACACACAAAGACATACGGCTGCAATACCTTAAAATAAATCCCTCGTCATTGCATTTACCCCTTCCTTTCACAGTTCACTCCCTTTCCTGATGCCATTCTTGACATTGAGCGACTTGACGTGTTGCCATGACCTTATCCCCTGTGGAAACTGTGGCTCCCAGCATGTATGTGTGCAATATTAGCTGATCAGATGAATTTAGTATCACCCTTGCCAACTTGGGACCATTTTACTTAAAACCCCTGGCCTACTTCTACCCCATCAACCCTCCTACACAGGCTTCTCTCAATGGCTGTCATTGGTCAAGTCCTCTGGCCAGTACTGGTCCTGCATGTAGTGGTTTGAGGTGGCGGGGTCTGGGAGAGTGCCTGTGTCTCGGTCCCTCATTCTCTCTTGCATATCCTGTTCCCACTCCCCCTCCACGAGTTTATACAGGTCCAAGGAAGCGAGAGCGTCCTCCACTGAACTGTGGCCCCTCCTTCCAACCTGTATTTTCCTGTTTAGGAGGCTGTTGGCCAGGATCTTGAGTGAGACACAGCGCTTTGTGGGGAAGCCAGCCAGTCGCCTGAGCAGACGCATACCACTTGTGTCCCTGATCATGTGACATGGGTGGGTGAAGTCCAAGGATTTCCTTGTCAATACTGGTGTAGAGCACCTCCACAGGCCACACAAAGATGCATAAGTTAATACTAGAATATATAATCACTGGCGGCTCAGCAAATCCACTGGTGTAGTACAATCCAGGGGATTTTCACAGACATCACACCTAAAGACTTCAGGGATCAAATTTAATTTCACCACAGACACCGGGAATCCTATTATGTTTTTTTTATGAGTGGAAAAATCACAGTCGTGACATTGAGGCTCTGCCCGTGGTTATTTGTATTCTCTCAAACCGTTCGCAGCCAGGCACTGTTTGCTCATCAAAAATAGGCCACTCTATATTTTGCCTAAGCCTAACATCAAACACTACAGTATGTCCATAATTATCTCCCCCTTTCAAAGACTGAACACAGACAGAATCACCAATGACTGATGAATCCTCCTACCTTTTTGTCACTCAGTCCAGAGACTGTGTCAGTGTATTGCTCCTGGATCATGAAGGCTGCCAGGTTGGCAGTGTAGGAGGCCAGGAAGATGACAGCGAAGAAGGCCCATACCAGGACCATGACCTTGCTGGTGGTGCCCTTGGGGTTCTCAATGGGGACAGAGTTGTTGAAGACGATGCCCCACAGCAGCCACACTGACTTCCCAATAGTGAAGGTGGGGCCTCCGGGATCTGGAGAAGACAGGATGGTGGTTGTGGTAAAGACAGATGGGATTCTGAGAGGGCGTATCTAACATGCGTTTGCATTCCATTTCAATGTATTTTAATATTTTCTGTGATATGATATAGAGATCTTTCAACCTACTTTTCCGTGACTTTCTACCTTTGCTGATACGGGAGGGTAGAGGTAGAGGGAAAGGTGGTCGGAGCTGACACTCACCCTTGGCGCTCACCAGACTGCGGTTGTACCCCACAGGGCTGCAGTACTCAAAGATAAACACTGTGACTGCTACCACCGTTAGGCACATCACAAACATCATCACCCACACCGCCGGACTGTAGGGCTCTACAGAGGAGGGGGAGAGAGGAATCAGAACACCTATAGAAGAATCAGAACATCATCACCCACACCGCCGGACTGTAGGGCTCTACAGAGGAGGGGGAGAGAGGAATCAGAACACCTATAGAAGAATCAGAACATCTTTCTAGCAATCATTGAAACCATGTGCTCTGACAGCTGCTTGCTAGATAATGGCAAGGACAATGTGGTATCGTATTACCATAGTAACACACTGTCAGCAGCTTCTGAAAGGGATGTTCTTTTTAAAGTATTAAAGTAAGTAACGTAGCCTTGAACGATTCTTGGCTTGTGCGAACCGGAACCACACATAGGAGCAGGAGCCTATCTCCTGTTTCTGAAGTGTGAGGCAGCTTGTTGTACGATAAATTCAGTTGTGAGTTCTAAACTCTGTCCAGAGAGAGTACCATTTGCCATTTCTGTTTTCAGATGGTAAAATAAACTTTTTTAAGCCAAGTGGTGTTATCTCTGTGGAGAAAAGTTTTGTTTGTTTAGATGAGCAGGTTTAACATGCTCACCAAGAAAGGCAGAGGGTGAGACGGTCCCGTTGCTCCTGGCGACCATCACACTGATCCCCGTCTCCACGAACGGCACGGAGAAGTCAATAATTTCTGAGCGCTCTTCGTTTATGGTCAGCGAGCCAATGGCCATGTCCGCCCGCTTGTATACCACCTAGGGAGAAGGGAAGACATAGAAAGTATACAGTCTATATGTTCCATGATGTGTAATAAATCGAACACTGGGATTAGGGATGCTCGTTGACCCGTTTGATTCATTTTATCTAGCAACATTGATATACAAGGTTTAAATCCCTGTAGGTGACATCCAGTGTGTACAGTATTATCCCTGATATACTACACAACCCATCCAGACAGACAGATGCAGATAACAGCCAATGGCATCTACCCACCCATTAATCTCTGCAATGTCATCCATCATGCGATATCTATCCTAATCCCTAATCCATTACTAGATATTGCTGCATATACCATAGACCTAATACCTGTTACATAAGCCCCTGGCTCCGGCTGACAAAGCATTACCAGCAGGAAGTGGGCATTGTGAACACTGGCATACCAGACACCCCTGCAAGGCGAGCTCTGGGGGCCCCACGATCTCTGGGTGCCCATGCGCCTGTCATCGATGTCATCATTTTGACAGTAACCCTCCAAAAATTAATTATTTGTCCTTTTTTTATTTCTATATGTACTAGGAAGCTAAGTGTTTGTTTCTTGGCCTTCAGGAATGTGACTGAAAAAGTAAAAAATTAAAATAAAATAAAAAGATTTAAAAAAAAAGCGGATATCAGTGAACAAATGCGGTGGTCATGGCTACGACGGCCATGACCACAAGGTCTATGCGGCTGCATGCCTATTGAATCGATGATAGGCTTTCTGTGGTGCCAGGGTTTAGCTTTGCTTTAGCTAATGGTTAAATGTTTATTGGTAGGCCTATTTGGTCGTCATTTTCTCATGTTAACCTTAACATTTCACGAAACTAAACACGGAGTCGCAATGCTGCCATTTTTAGACTGCTGGCTCGTGGCAATAATGTAATTACAGTAGGAAATTCAACCATTGCAGATTGTAAAATAAATGATCTTCAGCATACTAATCAGCTACCAATAGATTTTTTTATAATATACAACTGTCCTCTATAGGCTACCTTAACCTGCATGACATGAGCCGTCCTCACACTCTCTCCCAGATTGGATAGAAAGTTGTGCGTAAAACCAGTCTAATAATGCTGTCACGACTTCGGCCGAGGCTGCCTCCCCTCCTCGTTCGTCGTCACCGGCTTACTAACCACTGCCGCCCCATCATCATCACATTTGTCTTGTCTTGTCAATCACACACACCTGGTCCTAATCCCCTCATTAGTCCGTGTATAAGTGTTCCCTCTGCCCCCTTGTCCTTGTGGGTGATTGTTATTTGTGAGAGTAGTGTAGCTCGGTGGAGCTACTCGTAACATTGTGTTGCCAGGGTAGATTTCCCCCTGTGCCTATGTATTATTGGATTCTACCGTTACAGTGTATTTGCCAGGGATGATAGTTTCCCCTGTGCCTGTTTCGTTGATTGCTATTTGAGCGCATTTGTGTGTCTACGAAGGAATAAACTCTGTATTCGGTGATTACCCTCCTGCGCCTGACTCCTTTCCATCACACTCATCACAAATGCAAAATAATACAATCAGTCCACCCTCAAAACACTAGCTTACTAGGGATTGTTTCAATATGCAATGTACTATCTTTAACTATATACCGTATTTAGCTGCTATTTATAAAACTTTTTATAAGAATTACACATCAAATAGCCTAACAATGAAAAAAAAAGTAGTAGGCTTGAGGATACATTTAGCCACTCTTTATTGTTGAACTCAGCGGGTCTGGCTGTCTGGCTGTCTGGCTAATAGGTCTGGCTGTCTGGCTGTCTGGCTAATAGGTCTGGCTGTCTGGCTGTCTGGCTAATAGGTCTGGCTGTCTGGCTAATAGGTCTGGCTGTCTGGCTGTCTGGCTAATAGGTCTGGGTCTGGCTGTCTGGCTAATAGGTCTGGGTCTGGCTGTCTGGCTAATAGGTCTGGGTCTGGCTGTCTGGCTAATAGGTCTGGGTCTGGCTGTCTGGCTAATAGCCTACACAAATGGGCTGCAATATTCAAGGTAAATCCAACTTTGAAAGACTCCCCTGCTGTCCTGAAGTCCTCCTTTTTTGTGAGCAAATGTTTTCACCACAGCCTGTACTGTAGATCCAGGTTGCCAACCCAGACAGTCTTTCCTGAGACATTGTGCATTATATGTCCATTGTGCTGCACACAATTTAAACTTAGCCTTGAATGATGCAGGCCAAGATATACCAGAGATAAGGGACTGTTGATATTGCAGCCACACAACTCAAATGCCAGTTCACCAGTATGAACGAAATTGCAAAGCTTTATTTGTTCAAGCCCTCAAGAACTGTTGTCTGCTAAAGATGATAATCTTTTTGCATCTGCCAATTTATTGGCTGTCCAGTATCCAGACGACCTGTCCCTAGAGCTTCCTATACAGTTAATCTCTTTCCGTAAAATCTTGAGGCCGGCAATTAAGGAGAATGAGAGGCTCAATTAAAGATGTTACAAAAGTGGCACAACTCCCTTCTGCCCAGTTTCCCTGATGTTGCTATGGCAATCAAGCTGTTTTTACCATCCCTGTAACTGTCACTTCTGCAGAGAGATCGTTTTCTAAACTAAAACTCATAAAGAACTACCTAATAAGCAGTATGATTTATGCTCTTAATAACCTCTACTGACGTTTTCCCCTACACAACTCTAATGTTTAACATGCTGATTGACTCGCCAGTGGATTTACAGTCCAGGCATTCTGCCTGGCGTCATGTCAGACATTACTGGTGCTACTGTAGTCAATGCCCAATAGAGCACAATAGCTTCCCTGAAAATTATAACTAATGGTGGAGATTATTTACAAGGGCATTTACTTTGTTTTTTAAACTCACTCTAATAGGGATGCAAAAATCTGCGAACTTCCAGCTCGTTTCCCTTTATTTGGATTTGGACCATGATACCTATTTGTTTTTATTAAGGGCAATTAATTAATCGTTATTCATGGCTTTTTATTTTTAATGTTTATCTGAACTCAGTGCCAACATAAACCTAAATCACCAATGTCAAGAACTGAAACACGACCACTTTCGAATGGTGTCTCTGCATCGTTCAGAGGAGGCAGAAAATCCTCTGTCATTAGTTATATGAAATGGGGCCAAATTGATCATATTTATTTTACAGTTATAAGAAAGGTGAAATCTTATAGTAAGTCATTTATAATTTGATTGTTACTATATTTAGAAAGCATTTCAATCATTTCAAGCCCTATTCCCCCACTTAAGCTGAATAGGATAAAAAAAATCATATGGTTTTTAATATTTTAATAATATTTGTACTATATACTTGAGCTTGTCCTCAAAAATGAGTACACTTCAGCAACTTTTAACACATTTTTACCAGAAAGGTGAGTTCCAGACCTTTCTAGAACTATGCAGCATTACTAGTTATTGTTTATGGCAATCTCATGACAAATAATTACTTTTGGGTATGTCTATATAAACTGAAATAAAAGTTTTGCATTATCATTCAATTTTATTAGCTAAATCTAATTTATTTGATATGCTAACTTTTTAGCAGGTGGCTAATTATAATGCTTGTTAGAATAACCATCATCTCCTTACCTCTCCGATCATGCCGTTCCAACTGCCTCTGACCAGCTTGCCGTGCTTCCCATTGGTGACCAGGTAGAGGTCGTATGAGAACTTGGTGGTGCGGGACAGCTTCTTCAGGATGTCTATGCAGAAACCCTTACAGCACAGTTTGGTGTAGGGCTCAGTATGGCCTACAATACTGGGGAGACAGAGGACAAAATAATACACTAGAAAAGTAAAGATGTCCAAAGCCTTCAACAGTAGCAATTTTACCACTTCTACTGTGACCTGGGTTAACACTAGAAGAGCTAACCCAGCAAACCAAAAATGGTTCTGTGAAAGTTATCAGAACATTCATTAGGTTGCAAATGTTCTCATAAGACAAAAACTGTCCAGTCGTGCTGATGATTATAGAATGTTTGTATAAAACATTCGCCTGATGTTGCAAGAACGTTCTTAGAACACATTTAATCTGTTCTTTAAAGGTTCCCAGAATGTTTTTTAGGTTGTGGGAACAATCTGGTGAGAACGTTGTGGGGACATAACAAAAGATATGTTCCCAAAACACAAAAACTGTCCAGTTGTGTGGATAATTCTACAATGTATCTTTTAGGATAAAAAAAATACAAAGTATGCTCAGTTGTGATAACATTCATACAATAGTTAAGTTAGGTTGCATAGCACATTCCTATAATGTTGTAAGAATGTTGACAGAACACCTGGTCTAAGTTCTTTAAAGGTTTCCAGAACATTTAATTAAGTTATGGGAGTTGTCTGGGATGTTGCAATAATATTATTGTGATATTCACATAGGTTGCACAAAACATTCCCACAATATTGCACAATTTCCAAATAAGTCAGTTTATATGACATTCATAGTATATTTATTTTAGGTTTAACATAATATTCCATTGAGGTTCACACAATATACATTGATGCCACACATACACACTAGTCTGTTTATTATCTGTCCTGCCTAGTCACTTTTACGCCTACCTACATATACATATTACCTCAACTACCTGCATATTGACTTGGTTTCAGTACTCCTTGTATATAGCCTTATTATTGTTATTTTATTGTGTTACTATATCCTTTTTTTATGTTGCTAATTCTTATTTTTTAACTCTGCATTGTTGGGAAAGGGCTCGTAAGTAAGCATTTCACTAAGTAAGCATTTCACAGTAAAGTCTACACTGTTGTATTCGATGCATGTGACAAATACAATTTTGATTTGATCATAGGACATTTGAACAGCATTTAATCATACAAACACAACCATATTTTTTACACTTCATATGTTGACAATCTGCACATGTGGGTTCTGAACCTGCAATGTTTGGTTCTCAAGCCATGTCTTTTATCCTCTGCAACACCAGGGAAGCTCTCTTACTCTCTTACATATTTTTTCAGTATATAGCCATGGCAGTATGGTCAATCAGGAATTTCATACTTTTTTAGTCTTCTTAGACATAACTAAACCAGGGAAATACTGGTAACTGGGTTATTCACCATCACTTCACCCATCCTCTTTATATGCTGCGTACTTGGGGGCCCATATTTACAAGGTATCCAAGACTATAACTGCTGATCTAGGATCACGTTTACTTTTCAGTCAATTTTTACACAATGTTTAATTTTTTACAGTTAGTCTAAATTCTGCATTTCTGTTGGATTTCTAAATCTGGAAGAAATAAAGACAATATATTTTAGTAGATTATATCTGAGCCTCAATTTCATTTTTTTTTTTTTTTACATGCATAAAGAATATGTGGGATTGAACCCGCAATCTTGCAGTCAGATCATTAACCCTCTGTGCCACCAGGAGATAACTGTGGTATTGTGGGGTTTTTTCAGTCTAATATGGTCAATCAGGACACAGAACACAATTTCTGAGTTATTAAAATGTTCCCATCTTCTTCATAGTGCTCGTAAAATATGGTTGTATTTGTATGATTAAATGCTGTTCAAATGAAATAATGTGCATTTTGTCAACATATGAAGTGTACAAAATATGGTTGTCTTTGTATGATAAACAAATGTCCAACTAATTCAATTAAAATGCCATGTGTGTCTGTATTACCTTGCAGTGGGCCTACAATACAGTCCTAAAATGTGAATTGCCATTAAATCTATGTATATTGCGTGAACATCAATGGAATATTATATTAAACCCCCCCCCCCCCAAAAAAAAAAAATATGCTATTAACATCATAAAAACAGACTTATTTGGAAATTGTGGAACATTATGCAACATTGTGGGAATGTTCTGTGCAACCTTCGTGAATCAATCAATCACATTTTATTTATAAAGCCCTTTTTACATCAGCAGATGTCACAAAGTGCTATACAGAAACCCAGCCTAAAACCCCAAACAGCAAGCAATGCAGATGTAGAAGCACGGTGGCTAGGAAAAACTCCCTAGAAAGGCAGAAACCTAGGAAGAAACCTAGAGAGGAACCAGGCTCTGAGGGGTGGTCAGTCCCCTTCTGGCTGTGCCGGGTGGAGATTATAACAGTACATTGCCATTAAGGCCAGATTTTTCTCCAAGATGTTAAAACGTTCATAGATGACCAGCAGGGTCAAATAATAATCACAGTGGTTGTAGAGGTTGCAACAGGTCAGTACATCAGGAGTAAATGTCACTTGGCTTTTCATAGCCGGGCATTTAAAGGTTGAAATAGCAGGTGCAGTAGAGAGAGTTGAAAACAGCAGGTCTGGGACAAGGTAGCACATCCGGTGAACAGGTCAGGGTTCCATAGCCACAGGCAGAAGAGTGGAAACTGGAGCAGCAGCACGACCAGGTGGACTGGGGACAGCAAGGAGTCATCAGGCCAGGTAGTCCTGAGGCATGGTCCTAGGGCTCAGGTCCTCCGGGATGGGAGGGAGAGAGGGAGAGAATATAGCACAAGAATATTCTTGGAACATTAAGGGAATGTCCTGTGAAACCTAACTTAAACATTGTAAGAATGTCATCACAACTGAACATATTTTGCTTCTTGTAAATGTATCCACACTGTTCCTACAACCTAATTAAATGTTCTGGAAGCCTTTAAATAACTCAGAAAGGCTGTTCTGTTGACATCCTTGCAACATCATAGGAATGTTTTGTGTACCCTGATACAAACATTATCTGAATGTCAGCACAACTGGACAGTTTTAGTGTTTTGGGAACCTATATCTTGTCATATCCCCACAATGTTACCATCAGACTGTTCCCACAACCTAATGCAACATTCTGGGAACCTTTAAAGAACAGACTAAATGTGTTCTGGGAAAGTTCTTGCAACATCAGGTGAATATTTTATACAAACGTATAATCATCAGCACGACTGGACAGTTTTTGTGTTATGAGGACATTTGCTGCAACCTAACAAATATTCTGGGAACTTTTTTTTTTAAAGGAGGCCATTTGTCGCTCATCGAGGGTTATTAATCGGTGGGGAAATGTTATTGGCTGAGCGTTTTTTGGGATATTCACAAGTCTTCACCTGATTCATGCTCTTATTGAATAACGGCTACAGAGCTCCTGTAGATGGATTGGATGTGAATGGAAGAGATGAGTAACCAATGGCATGTCATAATGATTCGATAATGCATGGGAATGAATTAGGAACTCAGCTAATGTGGCCATTTTCAATCAAGATAGTTGATGCACCAATTCCACCCATCAGGTTACAAACAGTAATAACATTGTTGTAAACACATCTATTCTCGTTTCATAAAAGCCCATCGTTAACTTCATGCTCCTGGATCAACAGAGCAAGAGGCTTAAGCTTATATGGCAAAAATCTCATTAGCATGATTTCCTTAAGGAAATGTGGGAGGAAGAAACATACCAGAAGAAGGTGGAGGAGGGAGAGTGATAGAGAGAAACGGAATGGTATAAAAAGGCCCCCTTGACGTGTGCCCAGGAGCTGACGTCAGGAGTGGGGTTGCAGGGAGAACTGGAGGGACTGGGCGGCTCCACAGGCCTGCGCATTATGTCATGGCTGCGACAGATGGATGGACAGCCGGGGCTGACCAAAACAAATCCGACACAAATTAATCACAAACAAACAAAGGCAGGAGTGAAACACAATGCTGGATTATTTGCTGCCTGGCTAATGGCGGACTCGTCCATGGCAGATAAGCAGCCTACATACTCAATCCTGTAGACCTTGCCCCATTACCACAATGTCTTTGGGGCTTAAAGCAATACTTCCTCTTCAGGCATTGCTCTGTCTCTTTATCTCTATCTCTCCCTTTCCCTCCCGTTCCCTCCCCTGGGCGAAACGATTTGACCTAAACCTTAATGCAACATTCACATCCTTATGCTAAACCATGGTAATGAAGTGTACACCAGCATGGGGCCCACTACATGTGGAGCGACTGGAATGACCCTGACAAAGTAGCTCTACCTGTATACACAACCGCTGTAATGATCTACAAAGAAAGAGAGAGAGAGAGAATCCAGGGGAACTAAATGGACAGCACTGGCTGTGCATATCAAGTGGAGGAAGCTGTCGCGGGTATAATCCATTCCTCTAAATTATCAGCAGGATTACCAAGAACGTGATTAGGAAAATGTCCTCCAGTTTCACACTAACGGGACAATGGGAGCGTCGTTGGAATATGTGGGTAGAAAACATAGCGACGTCATTAACAGTGTCGAGTGTGTGTTAATCAATCACTTCATCAACAGAATGTTGGAGACTTCAGGCCATGTTTGACCTTGTCAACAGGGTTCAAATTACACCATGTCTCTTGTGGGCGCACAATGTTGAAATATTTGACTTTTTTCAAGGGACCACATTGATTTTGCAGCAGTTGGAAGATGTTAGAAACCTCCAGAATAGAGCGAAGGAGAAAACAGACAGTCACTGACAGTGGTGCATAGGGACCACGAGGCCAGGCAGTGGCAGTGTGGGGGACCAAGTGAACCATGACGAGATGCAGAGAGCACTAATGACACATCACCCTTAACCTCCCTCAGACCTTTAGTCTAATGGAGTGTGCCCTCAGCCCTCAGACACAGGGGAGAGGAGGAGGACGAGAGGCAATGAGACGCACAGACAGCCGATGGAGGCGCAGAGCTGCAGCCGCAACAAAATGAAACAAATGAAGTGTTTGGAGGAAACGAGCGGGTGGTGTGAGACATCGCAGAGTAAACAGACAGGTCCCAAAGTCCCCTGTCTCACCAGCTGCCAGGGTTCACCGCTGGGAGGTTAAGTGGGCTGTTGATAGCATCCAAACAGGTTTGGGAATATAAGAGAATATGTGTGTGCCTGAGTGTGTGTGTGTTTGTGGTGTGTGCGCATGTGTGTTTAAGTGTTTGTGTGTTTGATACAAATATGTTGTTGTTGCCACTAAACCAATTATTTGTGTAAATGGGTATCTGCTTGTTGTCTGAAGGAAATCCAAAGGCACAGTTGTTTTGGGTCCCTATATCCAGCAGCAAGCCCTTGAAACGTTCACCTTTGAAACAAAGTGAATTGGACCACGGTGCTGTGCATTGTTCCTGCCAATGTGTGGTTCGGGGGGTGGGGGCTCACCCACTGTTGAACCCAGTCTCAGCTTTAATCAAATCAACTTATTATCATCTCACTCTCATCAGGCAAAATTGTTATATGATGACATCGTCGTCTAACGTCAACGCTACTGTTCACCTAGGGATCACCAGCAATGGCAAGAGGATAATGCGCTGACATGTGTGGTCAATGTATGGGTCTGTACCAAGCTAGTGAAGTGAAAAACGTTACAAAGAGCTTTACAGAAGAATAGGACCTGTCTCTCTGGACAACCTGACACATAAGGAGGAGTTATATCAGTCTGACCACAGTGGAGCAGTGCGAACAGAGTGACTGTTTGTTTAGTCTCTCGAAGGAGGAATAAGTGTGTCTCCACGTGAAGCCGCACAGATGGTCCGCTCTCATTTCTCTCGTCTGCTGAGGGAACAGAGGGCCCAGAAATACTCCCACCTGACGGATGGCTTGTAGCGCTGGCGCCCAGCTCGGACGAGTCGTGTAGGTGTGAGTTATGGGCCTCGGCGGGAGTCTTGGGGCATGGAAGAGGTTTCTGAGAGAGGCCACCGATGGCCCTTAATAAATGAGTCTGCCAGGTCCTCTAGCTCTCTGTCCTGCCGGCCACCACAGCATAGGGGTCCATTATCAGCATCAGCCCCCAGGGCTGGTCTTTAGTGGCATGGCTGTTGGTGTTTTACCATTATCAATCACTGGGTCTCTATCTCAACCCACTAACTGCATCATTTAGTTAGTTACTTGGTTTATCCAATTTCTCCTATATGAACTCAAGGAAAATGTTTCCTTGTTCAACATGGCAAACTGCTATATAAGTCAAGACAAAACACACTAGAATTATGCAGATTATAATAATGGGGTGTTTTGGTCAGTGCAAGCTAAAAAAAAAGACCCGGTCTGCTTCCCAAGCAGATTTTCACTGAATTGAGCTCATCCCCTCTTCTCATTAACACCATTGTCAGTAATGGATAATGTTTCCTTTCCCCATATCCATTCACTAATGAACATCACTATCAGTCTCTAGGTGTCCAGGATTGATGAGGAGGCCTAATCGGCCCATCTAATTGATATCCCAGCAAGCAGCACATATATTTCCCTTATTGGGTCACACTGCGATTATTGTAATGTCGCAGTCTGGCTGTCTGCTTTAATGAGGATCTCACCCCATTGTGTGATAAGGACTCACGGCTGGGCTAATGGTAGGGGAAGAGACTGTTCATCCTCTTCACACCTAATGGCACTCTCCAAGTTACAGTCCAAATTAATCAACCACAGCATGTTCTACATGTGGGACCGTATGTGGGATTGTAACACCAATGGGTTAGTATGGTGTCATTAATATGGTGTATGTGGTAGGTGTTAGCTCAGTTTACATACAACAAGCAGTGGTGACCCGTCATTCAGGGAAGGGGGGCCCACCTGTTTTTAGGCCCACCTGTTTAGCTAAAAAACATATATTTTGGCATTAATACGTGTCACATATCAGTTTGCAAACAATGTAAACATATAAATCATTGAGTTAATAAAGCGGCATACAAACGTGGTCTCTTTTTTGCATTCTTTAGTAAGGCAGCTCCAAAATGCAGGTGTTTCAGCCTAGCTCAGTGCTTTCTGTGGGGGTGGGGCAGCCAGCGGAAAATATGGAGCGTAGGGGTTGATAATGTTCTCTAGTTGCGCCGTGATTGGCTCAGTGTTCTGTCACTCATGGGGACACTACGTCTACGGGGAGAGCTAGAAAATTCAAGCCCCTTGGGTGCTGCCATAGAGTTACATTAGAAGTGCCCATCCAAGAAGGCTCAAGGTCAATCGCCACAGATAAAATTAAGTCAAATCACATTATATCTACTGTAGCTTTGATTGGACTGATCATGTCAACATCATACTTTTGAAATCTTAGCTAGCAAGCTAGACAAGCAGTCATCATCATGAATCACGTCGACAATCTACTGGCAAATCCTTTTCAATCCTTGTCATATGAAGAGAAATTATAGATAAAACGTATTGGTGCTCATCGTATTGGTGCTCATTGGACATAAACATTACACAACAAGTTGGAAATCGCAAATTCAACAATGAGTGGTTTGGAAGAAATCAGTGGCTAACTGCAAGCATTGTAAAGCAATCACTAGCCTGCTATTCAGTGGAGTGGGTGTATGGTCCAAGTCTGAGTTTAAGGGTCTCTTTTCTAAGCTTAAAAGGTTAAACATTCACATGCCATGGGCCAGAAAAGGTTGAATATATTGGCCATGCTGTCAAACCAGCATGACTTCTGCCGCGTTCAATACAACTGGAAACTCGGAACAGGGAAATCTCAGACTTCAGTGATTTCAAGAACTGTGAAGAAAACAAGCTCCGACTGGGAAAATACATTTTGAATGGTCATCCAACTCGGAATTCCAAGTCGGGAACTCGGGCCTCTTTCTAGAGCTCCGACCTGAAGATCACTGACGTCATGATTCGACCTTGTTTTTTTCGGAGTTCCTAGTTGTCTTGAAAGCACCATAAATCCAGAGAATGTCAGACTTCGATGACAAAGTTTGATGACAAAATGTTCCCACAAGGACCGCCGCGCCACCTTTCTGTTCAAGTAAGCGCAGCACAACAAGGTGAGTCAAAAAATTTATTGTATGCTGCTGCATAAATGATGTAATATGCCAGGGAGATATGGATACTGTAGCTAAGAAAGTAATACTAAGTGCATGTTATGTAGAAAGCTGTTAGTAGCCCATGTGCCTCACCCTAATTATTTGGTCCCTTTCCCCCTCATAACTTAGCCTACTGTTCTGACTTGGTGGTGCACATGTAGCCTATAGCCTGTTTTAGAGAAATGTAATCATCTAATATTGTAAGAGCTTTCATTGTCTGCTTATATGCCCCCTTTATTTATCCTACAGTTCGGACTTGGTTTACATGGAGAATACTGTAAGAACGGCCCATGTTCTGAATTCTGTCACTGTACATTTCAAAAGTGCTGAACAAATAGTTATATTGACAATGTCCGTCCCAGCTCGCTCATTAATGTCTTAATCGAAATTACGGATTGCCTCTTATCCGCTCGTCGTCCTCTTATGCCATAGTTTGTACAACTCAAATGTCAGAAGAACCACATTTGTTTAAGCAAGTCAGCCATATCAGCTATGCTTTTTAAAAAGGCAGTAAATGAGGCTGAATGAACTGTTTTGCTGCCAGACAAGGCTCCGCTGATAGCCAGGTGAAGCAGTGGTAAGGATTCACTCCATGGTGCTGAAAAGAAAGCTCTGCTGTTGGGACAGCTTTATGTAGGCCCAAACAGTTTGTGGGCACCATTTGTCAATGCAATTAATCTATTGTTTAGTGTTGTGTTGTGTAGTGGCTTTGCTGGCATGCATCTAAAAATGTTTGTTTTTTGCCCCACAAAGATTTACATGCTAACATCGCCACTGACAATAAGTAATGGTTAGTGAAACAGGATAATGGATGTACATGACCATAGTAGTACACTACAATTTTATGCTCTGTTTCATTCTTCTAATCAGAAAAAGTGTGTTGTCATTAATGTCAGAGAAGACCAAAAGGTTTCAAGGAATTTTGTACCACTCACGTCTCTGTCTTGTTGGACTGGCGGCGGCAGGGCACAGTGTTGCTGACACAGGTCCCAGTCATGGGGTCGACAGCCTCCACTATGACAAAGGGACGTTCCTCCAGGGTGGCCACAGTCAAGTGTCTGTTATCTGATACAGGCTCCAGATAGGTGCCGTAGCGAGGCCACACCGGGTATCTCATCTGCAGGATCCCCATCTCATAGTTCCCTACCTGGAAGACAAGAGAGAGAAGGGAAAAGAACAGGCATGAGTCATACTTTATCTTATCGGTATTTATACCTGCAATACAATCACATCTCAAACTACTCCTCAGAGATTTGTGTCTGATTTCAATGCAGCTGTGTGGGAAATGCCAAGAGATTAAGTTGAGGAAATGTTATTTCCAGGTCTGAATGTTTTGTTATCAATTTTCCTGTGTATTTTATTATATTTTATTACAGAGAAGATGAAAAAAACAAAATACATTTTTCTGTTGTGAATGCTAAATGATGGATTCTCTTTTTCCACTAGGAAAACATGCAGTCAATCAAATATATATCAGGATGCAGAAAGACAAGATCTGTTCCCATTTTAAATAGACCTCAACAATCCTGAGGCACACACTGAGGAGTTGCACCACCTGTGATGTCTCCTTGTACTAAGTTAGAGAAGTTTGTCTAGTCTCACTCTGAACATCTGTTCTCAAGCTGTGAGGATCAGCGGGTCACAGAGGACCAAACTCTTTATCTGCTGTTTCCTCCATTACCAAACACAGTTCTCCATCTCAGTGGTGATGAAGTAGTTCAGTATGCTGAACAGCACTTCTCTGCTTCATTGCAGTGACTCAGAAAACAAGTGATCACACCCAGTAATTAAACTGTGGCTTTCACAGAGCCCAACGCAGTAACACTTATATTATTGTTCTCTATGGTTTTATGTGTTGAGGATGAGGTTGTAAACATTTACATAGTGATGGTGATTTAATCGTTCTTAATGGCAAACATATTGTGCCTTTAATCAGTGAAGTTCCATAATTGAGAGTTGTTTAAGGTTAAACAAAGAGACAAAAGCTACAAATAAGTTTTCTCTCCAGAATGTTTTTGTTTTGATTGCTTTTTATGCCTCCTAATTATTACGGTGCCACATTAAAATGGATTGTGAACTGTGTTGATAATTGTATTCATTGTTACTGTGTTTGCACATAGACCATATTGACCAACTTTTATGTTTCTGTCAATATATTGGCGGATTGTCACAAGCATCAGCAACAAAAGGCTGCAGGGTAAAACCATTTCATTGCTCATATTGAGAACATTTAACAACAAGTTTGTGTTCAATCAGCTACCTCTACAAAGGCAGAAGACTGGTCAATACCCTTTTAGAATGTATGGATTGCACTGCCATCTTTAATTCATATCAGGGGGTCACTAAAATAATGCTTGGCCAACACTGAGGCATCTAAGACACAAAATGAGCACTGAAATGTAAAACTTTACAATAACAATAATAATATTTTACATACAGTGGGGAAAAAAAGTATTTAGTCAGCCACCAATTGTGCAAGTTCTCCCACTTAAAAAGATGAGAGAGGCCTGTAATTTTCATCATAGGTTCACGTCAACTATGACAGGCAAAATGAGAAAAAAAAATCCAGAAAATCACATTGTAGGATTTTTTATGAATTTATTTGCAAATTATGGTGGAAAATAAGTATTTGGTCAATAACAAAAGTTTCTCAATACTTTGTTATATACCCTTTGTTGGCAATGACACAGGTCAAACGTTTTCTGTAAGTCTTCACAAGGTTTTCACACACTGTTACTGGTATTTTGGCCCATTCCTCCATGCAGATCTCCTCTAGAGCAGTGATGTTTTGGGGCTGTCGCTGGGCAACATGGACTTTCAACTCCCTCCAAAGATTTTCTATGGGGTTGAGATCTGGAGACTGGCTAGGCCACTCCAGGACCTTGAAATGCTTCTTACGAAGCCACTCCTTCGTTGCCCGGGCGGTGTGTTTGGGATCATTGTCATGCTGAAAGACCCAGCCACGTTTCATCTTCAATGCCCTTGCTGATGGAAGGAGGTTTTCACTCAAAATCTCACGAAACATGGCCCCATTCATTCTTTCCTTTACACGGATCAGTCGTCCTGGTCCCTTTGCAGAAAAACAGCCCCAAAGCATGATGTTTCCACCCCCATGCTTCACAGTAGGTATGATGTTCTTTGGATGCAACTCAGCATTCTTTGTCCTCCAAACATGATGAGTTGAGTTTTTACCAAAAAGTTCTATTTTGGTTTCATCTGACCATATGACATTCTCCCAGTCCTCTTCTGGATCATCCAAATGCACTCTAGCAAACTTCAGACGGGCCTGGACATGTACTGGCTTAAGCAGGGGGACACGTCTTGCACTGCAGGATTTGAGTCCCTGGCGGCGTAGTGTGTTACTGATGGTAGGCTTTGTTACTTTGGTCCCAGCTCTCTGCAGGTCATTCACTAGGTCCCCCCGTGTGGTTCTGGGATTTTTGCTCACCGTTCTTGTGATCATTTTGACCCCACGGGGTGAGATCTTGCGTGGAGCCCCAGATCGAGGGAGATTATCAGTGGTCTTGTATGTCTTCCATTTCCTAATAATTGCTCCCACAGTTGATTTCTTCAAACCAAGCTGCTTACCTATTGCAGATTCAGTCTTCCCAGCCTGGTGCAGGTCTACAATTTTGTTTCTGGTGTCCTTTGACAGCTCTTTGGTCTTGGCCATAGTGGAGTTTGGAGTGTGACTGTTTGAGGTTGTGGACAGGTGTCTTTTATACTGATAACAAGTTCAAACAGGTGCCATTAATACAGGTAATGAGTGGAGGACAGAGGAGCCTCTTAAAGAAGAAGTTACAGGTCTGTGAGAGCCAGAAATCTTGCTTGTTTGTAGGTGACCAAATACTTATTTTCCACCATAAATTAGAAATAAATTAATAAAAAATCCTACAATGTGATTTTCTGGATTTTTTTTCCTCAATTTGTCTGTCATAGTTGACGTGTACCTATGATGAAAATTACAGGCCTCTCTCATCTTTTTAAGTGGGAGAACTTGCACAATTGGTGGCTGACTAAATACTTTTTTTCCCCACTGTATCTGAGCAAAATCTAAATCACATATTCTTATATCACGATGATCACAAGCAACTGACCTCACACATGAGAAATTGTCATTTAATTTGCATCACCTCTTATTTGATTTTACAGTAGAGTCAAAGACTGCATAATTCTGCTTACTTTGGAAAATGATTGGCTGTCCTAAACGTTTTATTACAACCCTTTAGGAGAAACAGGAGGTCAACCCGTACCACTGACAAATGCCTTTGCTTCATAATAATCTCTCCTACTAATAATGGAAGCCATGATGTTATCTGATTATTGCAGTCATTATTGTCAGATGTCACAAAGGACAACAAAATACAACTATTAGAATATCCTCTGTTTTACTGGTATGTTTAGTTATTCCTGTCTCTCCTGTCAGACTATTGATTAATCCCCTTGTTTTCCTTTCTCCCAGTTTATGGGCTTGTCAATGGATCGCGATGGTAAATCTCATCAAAATGCACTGGGATGAAACGCATCTCAGCCCTGTGGCTCATTAGAGTCCACCGCCATGCTGCTAGCGAAATGAAGCTCCTCCCCACACTGCCCACGGGGCCACGTTATCACACACAACTCCACACTGAAGCAGCCCGCTAAACACCCAATGCTTGTTATCTAGAAATGACTGTTAGAAGGTAATCTCAACCTGGTCTCTTTGACCTCCTAGGTTTTTAAGCAACTTATTTTAGTTATAAACAATGTAATATCCTGAAGCTCTGTTTTGAAGAAAGTTTCCGATTGTGTTCTATGAGTTGTGAGTGAACTAGTACTTTATTCCCCTGTAGACTGGAAACAGAAAAAGTTTAATTGACTATGTCACTTCGAGACCATATATCATGAGGAGCCTATCGAACAAATATTTTGACCCCAGAAGTGTTTGGAAATCAACTTCCTGTGTACCACGCTATAATTTCAGTAGGACTGGAGGAGATGTACGTCTAGGAAGCAGTCGCTTCCCCAACACCGTATACCAACCAGCAGGATAGGAGCTGTGACGGGAGCAGGCTCCAGCCTCCAGGGCTTCATTCTCACTCCTCTCTATATCACTTCCTGTCTCTTCCTCAATGTTCTCTCTCTCTCTCTCTCTCTCTCTCTCTCTCTCTCTCTCTCTCTCTCTCTCTCTCTCTCTCTCTCTCTCTCTCTCTCTCTCTCTCTCTCTCTCTCTCTCTCTCTCTCTCTCTCTCTCTCTCTCTCTCTCTCTCTCTCTCTCTCTCTCTCTCTCTCTCTCTCTCTCTCTCTCTCTCTCTTCTCCCAAGCTGACTTTTTTGGAGAGGGAAGAGGCTCGAGGGTGGAGGATAGAGCATAGTACTGTCAGCCCAACTACATTTGGAAAGAGCACTGTGGTGATTTACCTGGCTAATAAATGAGCAGATGAGTGTGCAATCAGTCTTTAGTGTGCCAGGAAATATCATGGGTGAGAGCTGAGCTGTGGGGGGTTGTTTCCGAGATGACTGAAGACAATGCGATGAGTGGCTGGGACTTCTAGTAGAAATAACAAAAGCAATCAGAAGGAGAGATTGATTCTAAGCTCTTGGTGAAAAGACATGTAGTTTACCAGCTTTAAGAGGAAAAAAGAGAGTAAGAGTGTCCCCTCACTCTTTTTACTGGCTTTACAGAGCCAAACCTCTTTGTTTGTGTCAAAGAACAGACTTGTCAGTTTGCCTTTGTAACATATTGGAGATGAGAGAGGGAGCCAAGATCTCAAATGCCTATAGCCTGAGCTTGGATAATACTTGGAGTGAGCAATGTTCCTAATGATTTGGTATTTGTTGTATTTTCTTAGGATCCCCATTAGCTGTTGTCAAATCCAAAAACATACTGTAAGGCTCAGACTGGCTAAAACTAAGGAGAGAGAAAGACTTCTCCTCTTCTTCTCCTCCTCTTCTCCTCCTCCTCTTCTTCTCCTCCTCTTCTTCTCCTTCTCTTTACCAGAATAAGGAGTAAAAGCAAGGTGCAGTTTAAGGTGGAACACAAAGGAAAATTAAAAAATGAATTGAGCAAAGGGGAGAGTGAAGGAGTGCTGGACTCTACAAGGTTTCCAAAGCGTTCCATAGGGATTCTGGCCCATGTTGACTCCAATGCTTCTCAAAGTTGTGTCAAGTTAGCTGGATGTCCTTTGGGTGGATGATCATTCTTGATACACATGGGAAACTGTTGAGCATGAAAAACCCAGCAGCATTGCAGTTCTTGACACACTCAAACCAGTACGCCTGGCACTGACTACCATACCCCGTTCAAAGGCACTTAAATATTTTGTCTTGCCCATTCACCCTCTAAATGGCACACATACACAATCCATGTCTCAATTGTCTCAAGGCTAAAAAATAATTATTTAACCTCTCTACTCCCCTTCATCTACACTGATTGAAGTGAAAAGGGATAATAGCTTTCACCTGGATTCACCTGGTCAGTCTATGTCATGGAAAGAGTTTGTAATGTTTTGTACACTCAGTGTACGTTTGCCTCATTGATCTGCAATGAATGAGCATGTTTTCTTGTTATTCTTTTGAAGAATCACTTCAGGTAACTTTTTTGAGTAGCTCAGATATTTCCAGTAACGGAGTCTAAAGATGAGTCTTATTGATCACGTCCAGCAGTAAGCTTGTTGACATCTCAACCTCAAAGTGGATTCACTACACTGCTCATTCATCTTCTGTTGTATTTTTAATTGCAACCTTTCCATTGGCTCAAGCTGTCAATAGAGTTCTACCCTCTCTCTCTCTGACCCACCACACATCTGATAGCCTACAGTACAGTGCACTCAGACCCTTCAATTACAGAGGCATAGGCCTCAATTTCAATAACATATCTGAAATTAATAGGAACCAACCTTGAGAGAACATCGATAGCACGTAATAAGCTGGAGAAGGCCCGGCGGTGTTTACCCAGAGATGAGGTTTGGCCCAACATGTTCTGACACACATCAACCTCCATTCAACCACTGACTGCATTTAAGGAAGAAAACCATCCTCCACCTCCCTTCAGTGTCTACTCCCTACTGGGAACCCCCTGACAATATCTACCTTCAATAAAGCCTGCTGGTAATTGAGGCTGCAGAATTTCTCACATTGACTCGTCATGGGGGGTGAAGAAGGGTATTACAGATAGAGGCTATGAAGTGTGAGACGACGTTCTGTTCGCTAAGAGCTGGTGGCTCTGAGGTAGTGGAACGCTAGGCTGGCTGATTTGAATAGCTGGTGTTTATAGAGAGACCAGTCAGACGTGTAATCACACTAGGCCTGTGGTATGGAGAGGTATAGTGACCGATTAGGACACTGTGATGGGTAGGAGGCAGTTAGAGCCCAATGCTAGCCTATTAGGTGGACAGCATGCATTTTGTAACAGGTGATGCAATGGAAATGTAACAGCGCACAATATGCCCAAGTCAAGACCTGTCAGGGATAGTTCATGAAAATACAGGGGGAATGAGGAAGTAATTAATGTGTTGTTAATAACACTTTCTGGAGTTTTTCCTTTCGTAATGAGCAGGTTATATAGCCTTATTACCTTGTAGTCAGATAACACAAAGACCAACCCTAGTTTTACTGATTGGGAGGAATATAATGAAGTGTAATGTCTCACCTTATCCCACTGTCTCTCCCGGTCTAAGGTGATGATGACCATGGCTGGGTTGATCAGGTACCCTTCAGGGTTGAACGAGAAGTCGTTGTGTTCCCATGTTACATTTAACATGTGCCTGGAAACAAGGGAAATCAATTAGAGGGTTAAATACTCATTACAACACTATACTAATAGTCGTTAATGCCCATTAATCCAATCTTCCAATGGTTTCATCCTATTTCTAAAGCACCACATGCTGCTTGTTTTGCACATAGCTATCGACATGCTGTGAACTCCCTGTCATCACGCCCTGCGAGGCTGCTCTCTCTCTCAGTCCAGCAGAGGTGATGAAAGCATGCTGGGTAATGAACGGGCCCTCTGTCTAGTCCATGTGAAAGGCTTGTTTAATCTGGTAATCTGTGATAATCTTATTAACAGGTGGAGTGATTTATAATCAAAAGCTCATTAAAAAAAGACCTAATTAAATGAGGTGTTGAATCTATTGACCGCCGAGGAGAGAGCGAGACACTGCACCGTTTGAAGTGGCTCCCTTTGAATAGGGTCTGTGAGAAAGAACAACGTTGTGCCAGGGAGGGAAATAAAAGAGTGGTGAGCAGACGGAGAGTGCTGTAGCAGGCCTGCCGGACCCTCATATTACCAACTTTGGTCATTGCTATTCAACTCAGGACTTTTTTGTCTTTAAAGTGGAAATAGTAGGGGTTGGAACAGCAGTATGACTCAAATCAAAGGCTGAAATACAGCTGCCCAGACGTTTCTCCTTTTTCATGAAGGATTTCGATTTACAAAAAGAGAAGTTATCTTTCCCTCAGGCTAGCCACTTTCAGAAAATATAAAATTACTTCTGAGGAGAAAGTGATGTTTTAATACCACTGAACTGTGTCAGATTTCATATTACGATCCTGGTCTGCAAAAATTAATAAAGAATACCCCCCTGTACCCTGCCTGGAAACTCCCCTATCCTCCCAGTCCAGTCTCAAATGCTGACGCTGACGTTTTCCCTACAGAAGCCGAGCCTCCCTTTGGCTGATTAAAAATGTTCTCGAACCAAATAGGATTTGCTCCATGTTCCCTGGCACAGATGGCACCAGATTGCTCTTTTGGGCTGGGCTAGTATGACAGGCCACACCATCTCTCTGTGATGCCAGTGCTTCCAACAGTGAGGTGATGGGACAGAGGTAGGATGGATGAGTTGGCAGGCAGGGGTTAAGGGAGTGACATGGAGACTACCATGTTACCCGCCACCACAACATTAAGCAGATGGAAAGCCACAGCTAAATGACTGTTGAGCAACTGTTGACTGATGTTGCCAACTCTCTCTCTCTGTTTCAAGTCAGTCCTTCTCTATCTGCTACAGTTATCACTTAATCTCTCCATTTTGGTTGGCTTTTCTTATTGCAATGAACAATCTCGAACCTACAGTATGTCAGTATGCCCCCCTTCCATCCCCCCACCTCCATTCACCTGAATAGTGTATCATTAGAAGATGCCCTAACAGGGCTGTGGCAGTCGTTGTGGCCCTCGGGGATGAAGCCCCTCTGTTTGCGGAAGCTCTGCACCCCTTTGACCACGATGGCCACCCCGTCCCGCACCCTCTTCCTCAGGCTCATCCGCCAGCGGTCGGTGATGATGCTGATGAGGCCCACAGGGAAGCTGTTTGGTGGGGGCATGTCTGGGTTCCCTACGGCAAGGCTGGGGAGGATCCAGATGTAGCCAGGCCCCAGCAGGCCGGCCTCTCCGGCCATACTGAACAGGTACTGGGCCTCCTCATGGGAGCAGTATACCAGCAGCACCTGGGCGTCGATCTGCTGCAGCAGGCGCCGTGCCCGGATGTCGTTCATGCCGTCAGCAGACATGTCGAAGGTCAGCACGTCCTGCAGTTCCCACATGAAGTAGCTGGTGTCGGTGAAGGTCTTGACATAGTCCACGTAGACCTCATAGCCCGGGTACAGGCTGGTGATGACCACGAAACTGTCCCAGTTGTACTCCTCCATCACCTTGAACATGCCGTTGATCTGCTGCTCGATGGAGGATCCCAGCTGGAGGAACGTGGAGCCGTCGCCCTGCAGAGAGACACAAACAGCAGAGTGAGCACAGATAACAGCCCTTAATGGATAGTTCATTTCAGCTCAATCAATTTGCTCAATTTATCTAACAAGCAAAATTAAAACCTTCTAATGATCTAATGCAATGACTTTCTTAATAGCCTACTTAGTGGCAAATATATGATTGCGGTTTATGTCATTCAGCCAGTTATATGTAATAAAATAATTACAGTAGACCACCCAGAAGTGGTGTGTAGTCTCTGGGCTGAGAGGCAGTACTGTACAGTAAGTTATTGTGTTTAGTGTTGCTCTACCTGGAGCCCAGGCACCATTCATCACTTTAACCCATGTGTCTCCCAATTGCCACAGCAACGCTGGCCCTCATCCATACTTTTGTCTTGCAAATGCAGAAGGATGGCACTATGACTGAGCCCAGCCTCTGTTTTCTCTTTTCATCTCTCCCCGTTCTCAAGATGTCTCTCCTCTTTGACCTTGGAGAGAGGAGTATGAAAATGCTGTGTTGTGTTAACTAAAGTGATCCAGGTATTTTAAGGAAGATCAGAGCTGGTTCTTGCCTGTGTGTGTTTGTAAGTGTGTTTGTCTTCTTTTAGTATGTTCAGGGAACAGAATAATATAAGTTTTTTCCATCAATCTTGTTGAAATATTTATATACGTAATGGTCTTGGCATCAACATGTTCTGCAACCTGGGAAGGCTATGGGCTTACATAGGGCAGGGTTTTATTTTTGTGTTTCTTACTAGAACATAACAGAATCCATCATTGTTTTTAAGACTGCTTATGACCATACAGTAAATTTTCAGGTTGGATGCCATTGATATGTCTTGACTCTAAGAGAAGTTAATGATTGTTTATTGGTTTTGAATTATGCACGCTGCTCATAGAAATCATTGCACCATAATTGCTTTGTAAAACAAATAGCATCGTAAATCATATGCACCCCCAGTGAATTGTAGTGAGGAACAAAGTGTAATAAAAATGTACAGAAATTACAGATATTTTACTGTTTCACTGGCTGCATATCTGGGTTGATAATTAAGACTTTCACTTTTTAAATGACATTGCATAAACGGCAACTTTAGAATCAATAAAAAGCGTATAATTTTCTTTATCACCCCAAATAAATCTATAAAGTAGATTTGATGATAAATGTTTTACTTTTGTCCCTCCTAAGTCAGAATGATTGTGGTGAGGCTCAGTTCCTTGATATTATGCCATTTATATGCCATTCACACATACAGTGCCTTCAGAAAGTATTCACACCCTTTGATGTTTTACACATTTTGTTGTGTTACAGCCTGAAATATTTTTTTGTCACTGGCCTACACACAATACCCCATAATGTCAAAGTGGAATTATGTTTTTCGAAATGTTTACAAATTAATAAAAAAAATAAAAGTTGAAATGTCTTGAGCCAATAAGTATTCAACCCCTTTGTTTGGCAAGCCTCAATAGGTTCAGGAGTAGAAACGGGCTTAACAAGTCACATAATAAATTGCATGGATTCACTCTGTGTGCAATAATAGTGTATGATTTTTGAATGACTACCTCATCTCTGTACCTCACACATACAATTATCTGTAAGGTCTCTCAGTCGAGCAGTGAATTTCAAACACAGATTCAACCACAAAGACCAGGAAGGTTTTCCAATGCCTCGCAAAGAAGGGCACCTATTGGTAGATGGGTAAAAATAAAAATAAGCAGACATTGAATATCCCTTTGAGTGAAGTTATTAATTACACTTTGGATGGTGTATCAATACACCCAGTCACTACAAAGATACAGGCATCCTTCCTAACTCAGAGGAAGGGTGTAGGGTTAGGGTGTAAGGTTTGAGCATAGCCTGAAGGTAGGGCGTTGCAGTTCCCCTTGCTGTTCCGTTGGTAAGCACCATGGTCGTGTAGTGGATGAGAGCTTCGACTGGAAGCCAGTGGAGTGTGTTGAGGAGCGGGGTGACATGAGAGAACTTGGGAAGGTTGAAAACCAGGTGGGCTGCAGCGTTCTGGATAAGTTGCAGGGGTTTGATGGCACAAGCGGGGAGCCCAGCCAACAGCGAGTTGAAGTAGTCCAGACGGGAGAGGACAAGTGCCTGGATTAGGACCTGTGGCGCTTCCTGCGTGAGGTAGGGTCATATTCTACGGATGTTGGAGCGAGTCACTGCTTTGATGTTTGCAGAGAACGGTAGGGTGTTGTCCAGGGTCACGCCAAGGTTCTTTGCACTGGGAGGGCGACACTAGAGTTGTCAACCGTGATGGAGAGGTCTTTGAGCGGGCAGGCCTTCCCCAGAAGGAAGAGCAGCTCCGTCTTGTCGAGGTTAAGCTTGAGGTGGTGGGCCGACGTCCAAGTTGAGATATCTGCCAGGCACGCAGAGATGCGTGTCGACACCTGGGTGTCAGAAGGGGGGAAGGAGAAAAGTAGTTGAGTGTCATCCGCATAGCAATGATAGGAGAGACCATGTGAGGATATGACGGAGCCGAGTGACTTGGTGTATAGAGAGAAGAGGAGAGGGCCTAGAACCGAGCCCAGGGGGACACCAGTAGTGAGAGTAAGTGGTGCAGACACAGATCCTCTCCACGTCACCTGGTAGGAGCGACCTGCCAGGTAGGATGCAATCCAAGAGTGTGCAGAGCCTGAGACGCCCAACCCTGAGAGGGTGGAGAGGAAGATCTGATGGTTCACGGTGTCGATGGCAGCGGATAGATCTAGGAGGATGAGAACAGAGGAGAGAGAGTCAGTTTTGACAGTGCAGAGAGTCTTCCTGACACAGAGAAGAGCAGTCTCGGTTGAGTGACCTGTCTTGAAGCCTGACTGGTTAGGGTCAAGAAGATCGTTCTGAGAGAGACAATGAGAAAGTTGATCAGAGACAGCACGCTCAAGTGTTTTGGAAAGAACAGAAAGAAGAAAAGAAAAACAGTTATAGAGTTTAATGGCTGTGATAGGAGAAAACTTTAAGTTTTAGTAATTTTAGTTTCTCCACAATACTAACCTAATTGACAAAGTAAAAAGAAGGAAGCCTGTACAGAATTAAACTATTCCAAAACATGCATCCTGTTTGCAACAAGGCACTAAAATAATACTTCAAAAACGTTTGTCCTGAATACAAAGTGTTATGTTTGGGGTAAATCGAATACAACACATTACTGAGTACCACTCTCCATATTTTCAAGCATAGTGGTGGCTGCATCATGTAATGGGTATGCTTGTAATAGTTAAGGACTTGAGAGTTTGTCAGGATAAAAAAGAAACGGAATGGAGCTAAGCACAGGCAAAATCCTAGAGGAAAACCTGGTTCAGTTTGCTTTCCACCAGACACTGGGAGATGAATTCACCTTTCAGCAGGACAATAACCTAAAACACAAGGCCAAATCTACACTGGAGTTGCTTACCAAGAAGGCAGTGAATGTTCCTGAGTGGCCGAGTTACAGTTTTGACTTAAATCTACTTGAAGATCTATGGCAAGACCTGAAAATGGTTGTCTAGCAATGAAAATGAATTTTGAAAATAATAATGTCAAATGTTGCACAATCCAGGTGTGGAAAGATCTTAGAGACTTACCCAGAAAGACTCACAGCTGTAATCGCTGCCAAAGGTGATTCTAACATACCTATCGAATCAAGATATATTCAAGGTTCTTTGTTTTTTGTTTTACAAATGTTAGAATTTTTCTTCCACTTTGACATTACAGAGTATTTTGTGTAGATTGTTGACAAATCTGTTTTAATCCCACTTTGTAACACAACAAAATCTGGAAAAAAGTCAAGGGGTGTGAATACTTTCTGAAGGCACTGTATGCCTTTTTTCCTTGATGCTATCAGAGCAGTACCCAGAAGTCACTGCTTCACTCAACCTGTCCCTTTCCCTCTCTAGGGGACTGTGCTCTGTCTCTGTCATGGTCATCAATCTTGTTGAGGTTTGGGGTTACAGAAAGCCAGGTATCCAGAGACCAGGACTACTCTGTTCTCGTTCTGCTGTTTCATTCTGTCTCCTTGTTGTCCTTCAGAGAAGTCTAAAGTAGGTTAGAACCATCTGTGTGTCTCCTGATGTCAGACATCATATTGGTCTATTCCTCTGAGTGTCTCCGCTGACCGTTCTCATCGCTCTGAATATCACATCCTCTCTGTTTCTATTTCAATTAGTAACATTGAACATTTAGCTATTTGTGTTCTACCCTTTTCCATATACAAAAGACCTCCTTCTATATTACCTTGGAGGTAGATGTGATACAGTAGAAGGGACAATAAAACATCTTGCAACATCGGCTTAGCAAGAGCAAGGGTGTTATGCAGGTTGGTAACTGAGCAGGTTGTGAAGATAGCATTTTCTAACTCCTCTCAGTGTCCCGCAGCAAATCTGTCAAAGTTATTGCCTTCTTTCTGTGCATGCAGCCTTTTTTCACCACTTGTATGCCACGAGTATTAATCTGGCAGAGTGTAAAATCAATTTGCTCCTTAGCATGTGTGTGCGTGTGTGTGTTTGTGTGTGTATGTGCCTGTGTGTGTGCCTGTGTTTGACTGTGTCTAGTATGTGTACACGATCACACTGTGACTCTCAGCCAAAAGAAACATAAGGGTCTATCTAGAGAAAAGCCCCCAACTAAGTGTGGTAGCGTCCACTCAATTATTGTCGAGACAGTTAGCTACTGTACTGGACAGCGGACTGCCACAGGCTCAGCTACAGCCCAACCCAGCATGCTAAAGCTCTTAACCATTATGCATCAGGACACAACTCCATATCTGATGATCTGATGTCTGAATCAAATCGCTTGAGGGGATTTAAGGGAATCTGGTTGGAAACAGGTGTCCGTTACCAATACTACGTGCTGAATATGAAACTAAATCTCGTATAGGTGTAGGGCAGATTTTGCCAGATGTTTGTTTCTTAATGTTGATGGTGATTAGTATATGGTGTTGTTGTTTCCATGAAAAGGTTGTGACTATAGACTGACGTCCCATTGTGCCTCTGTACTGTAAGTGTTTCATAAAGAAGATTTAAAGTAAACTAGTTAACAGCTTAGCCTCCACTGGCACTGCGAGAGTTTAGGACTATAAGGTTCTATCTGCAAAAAGATGATTCTGAGATAATTGGCTTTAAAGTTCCGGACCCTCATTGGTTTGAATGGTGTCAGCAATTTTTTATCTTGTATTCTTTTAAACTTAACAACATGAATTGGGTTATTTAGAGTACTATATAGGTAGAGAACATTGAACAGAACAAGGCTATGTCTATAAAAAAAAAAGATCTACAAAATTGCAGATAGAACCTTAGTCCCAAGCTCTCGAGTCTGGTCAGTGGTCTGTTTAACAAGAGTGATATGTCTTCTGTAATCTGTTTACAAACAACAAGATAGAGTGATATGTCTTTATATACTTTAACAAAAACACATATCTCATCTCTTCTCCCTAATTGTATGTTTTATATTAACCAACTGGCTCTTTGCTTGAGTGCTTTGTGGCTTTGTGGGTAACAGATTAGCAGCTGAATGCTTTACAAATGGGTTGAATTGGGGTCAGATGAGAGATAAAAGCCATATATATCACTGCACAGATGCTTTTATAGGACCACAGGTCAGTGGTCAAGAACCCCAATACAACAGATTTTCTTTTCAGAATACAATGCCCTCTACAGTAGCCATTCCAGAAGGGCCGGTGGAGAGAAAGAGGCAGACGTGCTCTGCCTCGTTCTCTCTCTTGTTGCCTCTCTCTTTCTCTCTTCTTCCTCCCTTTGTGCAAGAGGAGCACATGGCAGCCTGCTCTCTCTCTCTCTCTCTCTCTCTCTCTCTCGCTCTCTTTCTCTCTCTCTCCAATGGTGAGTGACTTCTGGACATGGATCTTTGCTGCGGCATATGTCCGCCTGCAACTGCCAGCGTGATGTGCCCTGGCACTGTCGTCATGTGCTCGTCCCATGTGCTGACGTCACAGAGAACCTGCGCAGGGCCGAGGAACAGACGTACACCGCCGTAGTCATTAGTCCTTCCTCACAATAATAGAGGAGATCCAAAGGCAGTAACAGATAGCACTGCATTACAATAATTTTGTACGTTTGAGTTTTATTGCATCCATTTTGAATGCATTTATATTACATTGTAACACTAAAGTGAGCACAAATTTGTCACTGTCTGAATTGTCTTGTATTCTGTAATTCTCATGCTAAATTATCTAGTAAATTATTATGCGCCATAAACAATGTTTATTATATGCCTTTGACTTGAAGAAAACCAGGACAAAAAATATATTAAGTGATTTTCTTATGTATTCATGCATCCTTACTCAGATTGCAGACTCCCATACAGATCCTCTGAATACCATCCCTGCCTATTTAGCCCTGTCTAGACAGTTCATACTGTATCTGTGTCACTGGCCCCAGGATGCATAGCAACAAGGTAGAGAGGGACACAAGTAGGTTTAGCATGTGAAGAAAGGAAGAGAGAAAAAGGTTGCTCTACTTTAGGGATGGGCCTCAGGCTCCCCTTCCTGCTTTGAGAAACGAGGTCTGCTACTGCTGCTCGCTCTGTTTCCCAACACCTCTCCGGACCACTGAAGCAAAGAGACTCTGGACCCAATCCTAACTTAAGATACATGTAAACTTATGCATAAATTATGCATTAATGTCAATGGGAGATTTAAGATGTAATAAAAAAATGTGGGTTACAGACATAAATCTCAAGTTAGGATTCGGTCCCCAGTGATAGGTGTGTGAAGCGAGACGGCTGGACAGACAGTCTGAATGCTGTCTTGTCTACCTGGGACTACTACAGTATGATGTTGTCTGATACGTCATGTCTCTGTCTATTGGGCTTTGCTGCAAGTGTGTTGTGGTTAAACATTTGATACATGACTGTCCCCTGCTATTCCCCTTGTGAATCATGTTAGAACATGGCATTGTCAAAGATCACATGTAATATAGTACAGATCAGATCAAATCAAATTAGGATTTGGGTACTGTATATGTTGTTTGAATCACAAGAGGTTGGGGAGGACGGGCTCGTGGTAATGGCTGGAGCGTAATAGGTGGAATAGGTGGAATGGTATCAAATACATCAAACACATGTTTTCCATTCCATTTGCTCCATTCCAGCCATTATTATGAGCCGTCCTCCCCTCAGCAGCCTCCACTGGTTTGTATGTACATTTCCCCAGTATGTATGTGATTCTGTGTTTGTCCTACATATGTAGGATCTTAATTTGATCACCCTGTTGTTGCAGGAAATATCCTGTACAGCTGGAAAGGCAAACTTGTAGTGTATTCAATGTTTTAAAAGGCTTCTATAGTTTCTAATTTCCACTTAAAAATGTCAGTTTTGATTTGCCCTAACAAAAAATGTATCAACCCCTACAAAAATGTCCATTATTTATAATCCACACAATAATAATAATTTCCTGTTGCTGCAGGATTATTTTCCTGCTGTGAGAAACTGGTCAAATGAAGGTCCTACATATTTCATCCTGAGAAGGAAGAAGAGGATAAGGCTAAAGACTGTGATTAGAATGGCGACGGAGGAGATGGATGCCGTTTTAAGGGCTCCTAACTAACTATGCTATTTTGTAACAATGCTATTTCGCATTGTTTGTAACTTATTTTGTACATAATGTTGCTGCTACTCTCTCTTATATCTTATATCTACTCTCTCTCTCTGGATATCAGAACAGCGACTACTCACCTCGAACTGGACAAATATTTTTTCTTTAATGAGTCCGACGCAAAGGATATACTGCTTCTCCGAGACCAGGCCCAAATCCTTGTCATTCGCGTGAAGATAAGACGGAAATACAGGGGGTGGAGATCGGGGTGACTTGTGAGAATTCATTGTCGAGTGGGTAACCCGCCTCTACCATCCGTTCTATTGGCCAACGTGCAATCACTGGAAAATAAACTGGATGATCTCCGCTCAAGATTATCCTACCAACGGGACATTAAAAACTGTAATATCTTATGTTTCACCGAGTCGTGGCTGAACGACGACACGGATAATATACAGTTGGCTGGGTTTTCCCGTGCATCGGCAGGACAGAACAGCTACGTCTGACGAGGGGTGGTGGTGTGTGTATATTTGTCAATAACAGCTGGTGCGCAATGTCTAATATTAAAGAGGTCTCGAGTATTGCTCGCCTGAGGTAGAGTACCTCATGATAAGCTGTAGACCACACTATCTACCAAGAGAGTTTTCATCTATATTTTTCGTAGCCGTCTATCTACCACCACAAACCGATGCTGGCACTAAGACCGCACTCCACAAGCTGTATAAGGCCATAAGCAAACAAGAAAATGCTCATCCAGAAGCAGCGCTCCTAGTGGCCAGGGACTTTTAATGCAGGCCTTTCTACCAGCATGTCACATGTGCAACCAGAGGAAAAAAAACTCCAGAACACCATTACTGCACACACAGAGACGCATACAAAGCTCTCTCTCGCCCTCCATTTGGCAAATCTGACCATATACCACCTCAGTCACCGGCTTCATCAATAAGTGCATCGACGACGTCGTCCCCACAGTGACTGTACATATATATCCCAACCAGAAGCCATGGATTACAGGCAACATCCGCACTGAGCTAAAGGCTAGAGCTGCCGCTTTCAAGGAGCGGGACACTAATCCGGACGCTTATAAGAAATCCTGCTATGCCCTCAGACGAACCATCAAACAGGCAAAGCGTCAATACAGGACTAAGATTGAATCCTACTACACCGGTTCTGACGCTCATCCGATGTGGCAGGGCTTGCAAACTATTACGGACTACAACGGGAAACAAAGCCGCGAGTTGCCCAGTGACGCGAGCCTACCTGATGAGCTAAACGCCTTTTATGCTCGCTTCGAGGTAGCCAACACTGAAGCATGCATGAGAGCACCAGCTGTTCCAGACGACTGTGTGATCACGCTCTCTGTAGCCGATGTGAGCAAGACCTTTAAACAGTTCAACATTCACAAGGCTGCGGGGCCAGATGGATTACCAGGACCAACTGGCAAGTGTCTTCACTGACATTTTCAACCTCTCCCTGACCGGGTTTGTAATACCTACATGTTTCAAGCAGACCACCATAGTCCCTGTGCCCAAGAAAGCGAAGGTAACCTGCCCCGCAGCACTCACGTCGGTATCCATGAAGTGCTTTGAAAGGCTGGTCATGGCTCACATTAACACCATCATCCTGGAAACCCTAGACCCACTCCAATTCGCATAC
Source organism: Coregonus lavaretus (assembly GCF_964263955.1). Taxonomy (NCBI): domain Eukaryota; kingdom Metazoa; phylum Chordata; class Actinopteri; order Salmoniformes; family Salmonidae; genus Coregonus; species Coregonus lavaretus. Next base: position 49,039,986 of record NC_139989.1, read on the forward strand.
CACCCCAACAGATCCACAGATGACACAATCTCAATCGCACTCCACACTGTCCTTTCCCACCTGGACAAAAGGAACACCTATGTGAGAATGCTGTTCATTGACTACAGCTCAGCGTTCCACACCATAGTGCCCACAAAGCTCATCACTAAGGTAAGGATCCTGGGACTGAACACCTCCCTCTGCAACTGGATCCTGGACTTCTGACGGGCCACCCCCATGTGGTAAGGGTAGGCAACAACACGTCTGCCATGCTGATCCTAAACACGGGGGCCCCTCAGGGGTGCATGCTTAGTCCCCTCCTGTTCTCCCTGTTCACCCACGACTGCGTGGCCAAGCACGACTCCAACACCATCATTAAGTTTGCTGACGACACGACATTGGTAGTCCTGATCACCCACAACGATGAGACAGCCTATAGGGAGGAGGTCAGAGACCTGGCAGAGTGGTGCCAGGACAACAACCTCTCCCTCAACGTGAGCAAGACAAAGGAGATGATCGTGGACTACAGAAAAAGGAGGGCCAAACACGCCCCCATTCACATCGATGGTGCTGTAGTGGAGCGGGTTGAGAGTTTCAAGTTCTTTGGTGTCCACATCACCAACAAACTATCATGGTCCAAACACACCAAGACAGTTGTGAAGAGGGCACAACAACACCTTTTCCCCCTCAGGAGACTGAAAAGATTTGGCATGGGTCCACAGATCCACAAAAAGTTATACAGCTGCACCGTAGAGAGCATCCTGACCAGTTGCATCACCGCCTGGTATGGCAACTGCTCGGCATCCGACCGTAAGGCGCTACAGAGGGAAGTGCGTACGGCCCAATACATCACTGGGGCCAAGCTTCCTGCCATACAGGACCTACAGTGGGGGAAAAAAGTATTTAGTCAGCCACCAATTGTGCAAGTTCTCCCACTTAAAAAGATGAGAGAGGCCTGTAATTTTCATCATAGGTACACGTCAATTATGACAGACAAAATGAGAAAAGAAATTCCAGAAAATCACATTGTAGGATTTTTTTATACATTTATTTGCAAATTATGGTGGAAAATAAGTCTTTGGTCAATAACAAAAGTTTCTCAATACTTTGTTATATACCCATTGTTGGCAATGACACAGGTCAAACGTTTTCTGTAAGTCTTCACAAGGTTTTCACACACTGTTGCTGGTATTTTGGCCCATTTCTCCATGCAGATCTCCTCTAGAGCAGTGATGTTTTGGGGCTGTCGCTGGGCAACACAGACTTTCAACTCCCTCCAAAGATTTTCTATGGGGTTGAGATCTGGAGACTGGCTAGGCCACTCCAGGACCTTGAAATGCTTCTTACGAAGCCACTCCTTCATTGCCCGGGCGGTGTGTTTGGGATCATTGTCATGCTGAAAGACCCAGCCACGTTTCATCTTCAATGCCCTTGCTGATGGAAGGAGGTTTTCACTCAAAATCTCACGATACATGGCCCCATTCATTCTTTCCTTTACACGGATCAGTCGTCCTGGTCCCTTTGCAGAAAAACAGCCCCAAAGCATGATGTTTCCACCCCCATGCTTCACAGTAGGTATGGTGTTCTTTGGATGCAACTCAGCATTCTTTGTCCTCCAAACACGACGAGTTGAGTTTTTACCAAAAAGTTATATTTTGGTTTCATCTGACATTATGACATTCTCCCAATCCTCTTCTGGATCATCCAAATGCACTTTAGCAAACTTCAGACGGGCCTGGACATGTACTGGCTTAAGCAGGGGGACACGTCTGGCACTGCAGGATTTGAGTCCCTGGCGGCGTAGTGTGTTACTACTACTGCAGCTCTCTGCAGGTCACACACTAGGTGTGGTTCTGGGATTTTTGCTCACCGTTCTTGTGATCATTTTGACCCCACGGGGTGAGATCTTGCGTGGAGCCCCAGATCGAGGGAGATTATCAGTGGTCTTGTATGTCTTCCATTTCCTAATAATTGCTCCCACAGTTGATTTCTTCAAACCAAGCTGCTTACCTATTGCAGATTCAGTCTTCCCAGCCTGGTGCAGGTCTACAATTTTGTTTCTGGTGTCCTTTGACAGCTCTTTGGTCTTGACCATAGTGGAGTTTGGAGTGTGACTGTTTGAGGTTGTGGACAGGTGTCTTTTATACTGATAACAAGTTCAAACAGGTGCCATTAATACAGGTAACGAGTGGAGGACAGAGGAGCCTCTTAAAGAAGAAGTTACAGGTCTGTGAGAGCCAGAAATCTTGCTTGTTTGTAGGTGACCAAATACTTATTTTCCACCATAATTTGCAAATAAATTCATTAAAAATCCTACAATGTGATTTTCTGGAAAAAAAATTCTCAATTTGTCTGTCATAGTTGACGTGTACCTATGATGAAAATTACAGGCCTCTCTCATCTTTTTAAGTGGGAGAACTTGCACAATTGGTGGCTGACTAAATACTTTTTTTCCCCACTGTATATACTAGGCGGTGTCAGAGGAAGGCCCAAAAAATTGTCAAAGACTCCAGTCACCCAAGTCATAGACTGTTATCTATGCATAGTCACTTTACCCCTACCTATATGTACAAACTACGTCGACTAACCTGTACCCCTGCACATTGACTCGGTACCGGTACCCCCTGCATATAGCCTCAGTATTGTTATTTTATTGTGTTACTTTTTATTTAATTTTTATTTTATTTAGTAAATATTTTCTTAACTCTATTTCTTGAACTGCATTGTTGGTTAAGGGCTTATAAGTAAGCATTTCATGGTAAGGTCTACACCTGTTGTATTTGGCATATGTGACCAATACAATTTTATTTTATTTTATTTTATCTCTACCCTGTCATGTCGTACATAGCAGCCACCAGTCACCAGTCACCCCTGGTTGTAAATCCCCAGTGGGAATGAATGCACCAAAGCCCCCCTTGCATTTTAACAATCCAGGCATGTGTGTTAGCCATGATTGATTGGCACTAGTGAAGCAGAATTTATTTAATTTCCACCAGAAGGTGATATATGGCTGCATGCCTCACAGCTACATTAGAATCCTCTGTTAAGGAAGTTCTCTCTCTGTTTGACGACTGCAGACAGACAACAGACAGACAACAGACAAGCACATTCTCCTTGAGTTGGGTTTTTCTGAATCTGCCCTATACTTCTTGTAAAACCCTGTTGGTCCTCACCCACACACATTCCAGGGATTAGATGATTTGTGTCTGCTAGGCTATTGATTATCCAATGATTGTTTTAACTTTTTCTAATTTCAAGAAAAAAAAGGAATAATAGGTTTCTAATGGGTTATTCTAATTTAACTAATCAACATGCTAATTGAGCCAAATCTCCTCAGGATAGGAATCTGTTCTCTGTTAATTTCTCGCCATCCTCTTCGAGCGAGATCAAACTCCATGCTTTCTCAGAGACTACATTTTAAATAATTGAGTTGGCTTGTTGACCAGCTTGGACGGCGTCCCACTAATCAATCAACGGTGAGCAATCTCTCAGCCTCGTTGAAAAGCTCATTTAAAGGTATCTTAAAGGTTCATATAAATGGCTACATCTGAAGTGGTGACATTTAAGTTCCATTACATTTTAAATTAAGTAATGAATATACATTTCAAGTGCGTAAGCACACAAACACATTTTGTGAGCGTTTATTTCCATATTCTGTCAATTAATTCATCCCCAATTTTAACTTTTCCAAAGGATTGTATCTTTGAACATTTAAATCACTCTGTTTGGTACAGGCACACTTTGTGTAAGTAATATATAGACCAGCCCAAGCCTGGATTTGAGTCCATGGTCCCACCAACAGTTAGTTAATTCTATGTAAAACGAATTGTTCCGGTGAAGACAGTTTAGCTGACTTAAGCCACAGGAAGGATGACATCACCACACAAGGCTGCGCTAGCTGCAATCTACCTCTGTTTCCTGTAGAAAGGTACCATTCATGTTCAGGCTCAGGGACACAAAACAGATGTGCTGATGGACATCACGTCCCACCATACTGTCTCTACCTGCTCTGGCAGGGGCTGTTGGTGGCCTTGGTTTTTATGAAGATAGAGCTCTTCTAATCAGTCTGAGCCTGTGAGTGCCACCATGCCATGGGCAAGGCTCTATGCCAGCCTCTAATGAGGCCTGTGCCACTTCAGTTTCTCTCTCTCTGTCATCAACTCTGGATTCAACATTAGGTGTTCTCTGCTCTGGATATAAGCCTTGAGTTTTGTATCGTACTATTGTTATTACATTGTTATTGCATGATTTAACGTTGGTATAACTGATTATGAGCCATGTGTCAGTACGACCTAGCCTACACAGTATTGTACATAGTACACATAATAATTACCACACACTCTCAATTAAACAGCTGCCAACCTTTAGGTAATTGCATTTTTCCTATTTTATTTATGTTGGATTTTATTATGAATGATTAGCTGTTGTGTTCCCCAACTTGGCTTAATTAAAGTGTAAATGACCTGCTGGAGCTATTAGCTAGCCAGTGACACCCCTTTTATTGCCCAGAAGAAGCTATGCTCATGCCCTGATTGCCATGTTTCCTTGAATTCATGTGGCTATTTGACAAGGGAGCAGTCCAGTAATGTGTGGACTGGAATAAGGAAATGTAAATTACAACGGCAGCTGTTGGGAGACGTGGGTGCTGGATGTAACAAAGCACAGTGTCTAATACACCGGTCTATTGCCAGTCTGTTGGGCCCTATATTGATTACTGTTTTGTTGATGGACCCCGTTTTACTTCTAACAAATAAACCTTCCCTCTCAATCATCTCGGCCACGCACAAAGTAAAGTTTGAATCAATTCATCTATTTTTTGTTTAGAAAAATTGATTTAAATTCAATTGAGTTGGAATGCATCCATTTTAACCAGCTTTCTATTGAACCGCAACCCCCATGAGGATTTGTATGAATGTGAATGCATAATCGAGGTACTGAGAGCCCATGGCCCTGGCCGTCTCCTGTTGTGGAGGAACACGTTTCTCACATTTATTATGAAAATCTCACAAACATGAGGGAGAGAAAATCCTATTTGAGCTGTGGATTAACTGATGGAATTGAGGGTGGCGGGCAGACCTCATATTTTCCGCTACTCAGTTCCCTGTGTGCCACATACTCAAACAGCCAGCTACCGGAGCTGAAATGACTAGCATTGATTAGACATTACAATGCAGCAGTTTTCTCCTCGTGCTCCGACCGGCCGAGGTCAGCCAGCCTGCTTTATCAACCTCCATTTTCCCCCGCTGAATAAACGATGTGATGCTCATAATGTGCATTCTCTGTTTCTGTGAGTAGTATTGTGATGCTCATAACGTGCATTCTCTGTCTCTGTAAGTAGTATTGTGACGCTCATAACAGGCATTCTCTGTCTCTGTGAGTAGTATTGTGATGCTCATAATGTGCATTCTCTGTTTCTGTGAGTAGTATTGTGATGCTCTGCAAAACGCAGAGCTGTGTTTGTCCTATGAGAAGATTGATGGTGATATAGTTAGAGAACACAGCCATTTCAGTCTAATTAAAGTTCCTCTCTGTGGCTGAGCCCTTTGTGTAATGCTCTGGGAGATGGATCACTGCTCCTAAACCTATGAGGCTTTACTCTAAAAGCAATTTAACGGCAGTCTAATCTGTATCACAAACATCTTTCTGACAATTTACTGGTGCCAAACTCCAGTGCATGATGCCCTGTAATATAACACATTTCAAATCATTGCATAACTCTATTGACATGAGGGGTCCAACTGTAAACTGTACATTTGTTACCAGCGAATACAAATAGATTTCTCTAGTTTAACATCTTTATATTTTGTGGGACCAGAAGTTTAAAAATAGACAAGGATGTAGTGACAGAGGCCATCATGTTTTGATTTTGACCTTCAAAATGTCCTCTATTCATACTTTAATGAGTGTATTATATGCAGTATTTGGACATCCCTCTGCTACCTGGTTTAAGCCATTGGATATTGTCCAACACTGTATCTTGTTGTTTCAGTCATTCTGGCCTGGGACAGTCAGTGTCTGTATGGGCAGCATTAACATCCAGTGTGTTTATAATCATGTGCTGTAAGTCACCTGGAAATGGCAATGTGTGTGTCTGCTAATGACAATGTTAATTAAGACTCTGATAATCACCAGACGAATGACTGTTGGCCTGTGTGTGTGTGGTGGAGCGCTTTCAAGATCTGAGTGCTTTGCTCACCTTGGGGGGTCCTGTGTTGTTGCTATTGTTGTTTTGGTTTTATTATTTGCACTGTGAGAAGTCCAAAATCTCTGATGTAATGTGACTGTGTAGTCATAAACCACACATCAGTTAAGCTGCTATTCTCTACAGCAGTTTGGGGAAACAAATAATATGGCCTTTCAGGTTATATCAAAATCAAAATAAGATGCAAATTAAGCATGTTCCTCAGGCAGCCTAGACACTAGCAGCCAAGTGTCCCCAGCCCAGCCTAACCCTGGTCACTGACCTTATGTGGCAGGACCATGGCGGAGCCCCCGCTGATGCCCACGATGGGCACGGCCGTCTGCAGTGCAATGAAGTCCAGGATCTGTGCCACGGCTTCCGAGCCAATATTGTCCTCAAACACCACGCCATGGACGCGGTTGGCCGCCAGTGTGTCACAGATGCGTGTGAGCAGGGTCCGAGGGTTGGTGTTGTTTACCAGCACTGTGATGGGGTTCACCTCCAAGGGCAGGTCCATGAAGTTCTCCCTGCTGAGACGCCCCTTGATCTCCTGCTGGTAGGCCGAGCCGCTGAACACCACTGCCACGTTGACTGCTGGCAAGGGCGTTGCGAACGGCCGGCCTTGGCACCGGGGGGCAGTGCAGAGTAGCAGCAGCAGCGGCCACCACCATGGGGAGTCGCTCAAGCAGCCTAGACGAACGCCCATCTCAGTCACCTACTGCCTGAGAGAGGGGACGAGGGTGGGGATGAGAAGAGGAGAGAAGAGAGAGATGGGTAAAGACATGATTATTAGATACATGGGACCGTTTTGTGTCATTTGTGCAATGTTGTGATAATGCTTAGTAATCTCTCCAGGCTAGCCAACCAAACCAACTGCCTGTTGTTTAGAGACATTTTAGCTTCATCTGTGAGTAATGTGCTTCATGTGCTGGTGTGTCTCTATGCAAGCGGCCATTAGTGGTGGGCTGGGTCAGGTGGATGATGAGAGACCCAGGGTAGTATTTTTTGAGTGAGTGTTTGGCGTGCAACACAAGGCAGTGGGCAGGTTGCTGTGCCTGCGGATGGCAGCTGCGGCCCCACTACTGTTGTACTCTGCAGTCCAATACAGCAGATGGTGCCTACTGTTTAATGCAACAAATGGAAAACAAGGATTTACCATTTCGCTCTCGTGACATTTTTTTTCCCTCTGAAATTGTGCTGCAGAGCTATTTCAACTTAATCTGCAAAAAGTCTGAATGCAGGTATTATGTGCTGTGAATAGCCAGTGAATAGGTGCAGACCTGGTTTTGGCCATGGAGGCTTTTTTTAACGGCAGCTACATACTGTATTTCTAAGGCATTGTTTATGGAAAAAACCTAATGTAACTTAACATTGGATAACAGTTTTCCCTTAGTTGAGCCTTTGAAATGAATTGATAAGATCAGTGTTTATAACACTGCATTGCTAATAGACTTTAATGCAATTTTCCCAAAGTACAGTGACACAGTGACAGTAACAAAGTCTGTTAAGTGATTCCCTTTTAGATTAAAATCATAAATCCTTCATTCATGTTCCAGGTAATGAATAAATTATCAAATTGACCAGAAACTCTTTGCCAAAATACATTTAGCTTCCAAAAACATAATTGCCTTGTTTTGATCTTCCAGATATGTATAGCTGTAGGACAAAATATAAAAAAATATGTATTTCACAATGGAGTTGAATGGAGTTAGATCCTAGAGCATTACATTCACCAATCCATGTAATGTCTGGTCAGATACTGTGTCCCTCTGTCAGACAGAGTCATCCTCTGTGACTTATCTGTCACACTGCCGCCTGCAGGCCTGACTGTGTGGTGTGCGTGTGTGTGTGTGTGCGTGTGTGTATGGTATCCTGTCATGGGGACCTGATTTAGCAAGCGTGGGAGCCAGTATGAAAAGTGTATGCACTGGATAAGAGTGTCTGCTAAATGACTAAAATGTAAAAATGTAAATGTAAATCACAGTGGGGTGAATACAATGTAATCCTCAGTATTCCTTGGTGGGTGTCATGGCCCATGGCATAATTGTATCTCCCTATCAAGACATGTAGGATAGCTGGGGACCCTCTGCTGTCCCCCCATTCCTCAACCCCTGCCTGACAGAGGGAATGGGACGAGGGGCTTGTGTAACGTTGATGGAGTGTACCAGTAAAGTGTCGGTGGCGTTCCCCAAGGGGTAATTGGTTGGACTACGTGATAATATAGTCTCCACTCTGAAAAGCTGCCTCCCAGAGGAACTTAGGGCTTTCTGCATCGCACTGCTGGTCAGGGACCTTATCAGCAGCACATGGCTGAGAAAGGACCATTATAGATTGTCATTAGTAGCGGAGCAGCCTGGAACACCAATGATGGTATAGCTGCTGAGAATGGAAAGGCTTTATGAAAGTTGATAGATATTGACCATATCAAAAACATTATGTATTTGCTGTGCTGATTGACATACATATTTTCATTTTATGACATCATTGCTGAGTTTCCTCTGTCATACAAATAGGCAATATTTCTGTCATTGATCATGTAGGCTGATTGATAATCCCTTAAATTGTTAAGAACACAGTATTGCTTTCCATGGGCGGTGTGTTCAATAGGGCGATATGGGCGACGCACTGCCAAACGGGAAAAGGAAGGGATTTTTTTTCTAATCAATTATATCATGGCAACAGTAGTTCAGTGTTCACGTCTGATCTGCCAGCCACTAAATGTCCAATCAGGCTAAAGTCGTGCTTCAAATGTCCCCGCCCGTTTTGGGGCGATTTCAGTCAGGTTGAAAATCGCCCAGAAGTCTCTCATAGCCTCTAATGTAAAATATTTTTTTTTCAAATTTCTGAGCTTTCAATACATTCTCTATGGGTGTCTGAGGGCTTGCACTTACGCGCTTTCGTCATACGTAACGTAACGTAACCATGAACGGCAGACAGCAACGCTTGGACAGCGACTGGTGTAACCGACATGCACCATCTTTCAGAAAAGATTAAGAAAAATGAGCTGTCAAAGACCCACATTGATAGCTGTTTGAGATTGTCTGCTTTGGTGAGAGTGAATATTGCCACACAACTGGATGAGGGATACAGGCTAGCTGTCCGCCGCCACAACGATGAGGTTAGCAACAGCAGAGTCGTGAACACTGTCTACGAGAATCGAGACGACCTCATAGAATGTTTTGAAGCCATCCGGACGGGTTCATTGGGTTCATTTGACCAGCCCACCGTACCAGAAGCTACAGAATAAGGACATCGATGCTGTCTTTATCAAACGTGCCCTCGACAGCTTCGCAAGCAGTGTGCAGGCCATAAGGTAAGATAAAGATTAAACAATATCATTCGATCTTTCTCAAAGCAGAGCTTTATTTGAAAATGTATGCATGAAAGGAGACTGCATTTGTGTTTGAAATTACATTATTGTCATTATATATGGCCAGTGGTGTAATCTATCTTATTTTATATACTATGTGTACTGTACAGTGGTGCTCATAAGTGTATGAACACATTCTAAAGCTGACTAAAAAGAGGAATAAAAAAATAAAAAAATCATCTTTTGGAAATTGATCTTAATGACTTAATTAAAAAAGTTGGAAAATCCAACCTTTAAGGACACCAATTTTCTTTTCTTTTTTATTCCTCTTTTTAGTCAACTTTAGCATGGGATCATAAGCTTATGAGCACCACTGTATACTGTGCTGAACATCCAGGCTATGTGAGACACAAAGGCTAACTTAAACACTAAAGACTTTATGCATCCCTGCCCATTTTAAGTGGAACTGAAGTATTTGTACTATACATGGATACATTGCATATACCTGTGCATCACATAGACAACAATACTGTACAAAGCCAACAAACACATTGGTCTGTTTGCCTTCAGGGACTCCTCTCAACAGCAGCTGCAAGAAGCAACAGGAGCCAAAAGACCCAGAACAGCTTTGAGAGAAGAGGAGAAGCAGAGGCTGTCTGAAGAGGTCTGCAACACCATCCTGGATCACACCAAAGAAAGGTTCTCTTTCTCTGGCCACCTTGTGAGTGCTACCTTACTGCAAGCAGACATGTTTGAAAGGTACTGCCATTCAAAAAAATAAAAAATCTGTTCATGTTCATTTTTACAAATCTATACAATTGGCCAGAATATGGTTGTTCATATTTACAAATCTATACAATTGGCCAGAATATGGTTGTTCATTTTTACAAAGCCATACATATTGTTTATGCAGTGTTGAGGAATGTGAAAGAACACCCTTGATTATTTTTACTGTGATAACTTATTTTGCTTTTGTAAGCCAACACTTTTGAGATCAGTCAATAAATGCTTCTGGTATTGACTTATATCCTGCCCCTGTCTTCATGTTGTTGCTGGACATATCTTTTTAAAAATGTGTGTAGGTCACCTAAATCATCAGAAAAATTGCCCCTCCTGAGAATTTTTTCAGGAGCCGCCACTGTTGCTTTCCCTCAATTACATTATCCATGTCTTATCCGCCCATTGTATGATGGAACACGTTAGGGTTAATGTCTTTGAGGAGGATGTCATTAAAAGAGCTTGACCTTCCACATGTTTAATCAAGGCAGTGAAACAGCTGAGGCGGATGTCTGAAGGTCACCTACGTTGGGGATTGCTGTGGTAAAATGGGGATGTGGAATTAAACAGAACAGCCAATGAGTCATCATTGACTTAATCAGATGACTTAGGTTTGTCGATATGCCAATTATTACCAAGGTGTATTCCAAACAGAGACACAGAATAGCTATCGGGAGGTAATTACAGCACAGTGGAAACATTGATTTGACCATCTAGCCCAATTTGACCTTGCTGACAAGAAGAGTGGAACTCACACAACTGTGATTCTGCTTCTGCCTTTGCAATAACGCTGGGCAATACAGTCATGAAACCTGTTTAAAGTTGTTGAACATTGCAGTCATTCTGTAGCTTGGTCACAGCCCAAAGTCTCCAAAACACAGGAAATAGTATTTAATTGCTGTGCTACATGGAACTAAATCCACCCCCAAACTCGTACAATGGCTGGAGGCTTTATTCCAATGTTAGGGATCAAAACTCACTGTGGACATTTATTTTAGTCAGGGATATTGTAATAGAAAATGCAGGACTAGGTACATCATTACACTGTATTATCTGTTTCATTTTCTTCAGAACACAGTTTATTTGGTGCTTAAGCCTGGTTGCAACAGATGAGTGGTAAATACTGCAGTTTGGGACCATGTAAAAAAGACAGGTTGCTGTTTACGTCATGATGCAGTCATGAAAACTTAGTTTTGTTGAGTGTGTCCTGTTGAGTCAGTAGAAACAAACAAAATCCCCACTGTGAAACCAAAACAGCAGACAATTCTATCCTCTGAATGTTGAACATGAACATAACATAAGCATACTCTATTACAGTATATATATGATCCTCTAAGTATGCAAACAGTCATTACTGTGAGACATGCAGGCGTTGGGAGAAGATGCGCCTGAAGGAGATTTTCACCAATCTACACAGACAAAAGGTCATTTGTCCTCTACGCTATGACCTCTGTAATCTGGGGTTGGATTTTGGAATGCACTACCATGTCAAATTCTGTGCTCTCTAGAGATGTAATCCACTCTGTAAATCTGCAAGTCCCCAATTTTCAGCGCACGGATTTGATATGTGTTAGTCGTCAGCTCGAGTTTTCACGGCTCCAGCTCCCAGCCTCCTACCAGTGGGAACGTGTTCAGTTTAGCGATCTCTCTTTCTCACTTGGCTCTGTCCAAGTCACCGCTGGCTGGCGCGAGGGTACACAGACCAGATTAGATCAAAGCTTCTGCCACTGTTCCAGTCTGGCACTTAGAAGGGCTCAGACCGTTTCCCCATGCACTGTCGTACTACTGAGCAAATCCCTGGTGCGACTGCAAAGATTATGCCATGGCTTTTTAAAACTGGCATCCAGCTAAAAGTGTTAGGGAGAGAGATGACAGAGTAAAACAGATACCAGATCTAACTATGGGCAGACAGTCCTAACAGAATCCTTCAAGATCTTCAGCTTGGCTTTCAGAGCAGATGGGTTTACAATGAGGAATTGCTTATCCCCCTCTAGTGGGTGAGTTGGTAAAAGCAGTTCCCTTAGAATATCAGTGGTCCTTTTCTGTTTCTTTATCAAACCAGAGAAGCTTCTTAGGTAGTCAGTGGGAGAACTGTCTCTACTGTAACACATTTTACTAAATAACAAGGATCAAGGGGTCACATTTGTTATTGTAACAACAGCTGCCAGGTAAGTTTTGTTTTGACTGGACTGGCCTGAGAAATGAAATTATTTTTGTTTTCCACCATTTCAGCTATTCCTTTGTCCTAAAGGTGATTGGTTGAAAGTCAGCTGAGATGACACATTTACTTACTTACAGTATTACTATTATCATATCTGTTCAGGAGCATCTGCTCAGACTTTTGACTGCACTCTCCTCATGCCCAATTCCAGGCACTGCTCATTATCTTAAGACCATACTGGTAAGTACATCTGGTTGTGGGGGAGTGGGTTGTTGTGCTCGTCACTGCTGACATAATGGGTCATTTCGTATTCAGAGCATTAAACTGCTGCTAAGATTTACACCTCTCTCATCCTGGGCACAGTCTGATCAATATGCTCCAAGCCTTGGATAGGCATGCTGGTGCCTCGTGGCTCTCTGCTGGTAACTTTACCTCTTCTCTTGCTTTTCATCAATGAAACAGCTGCTGACCAGCCCAACGTTTAACACCTATCACATTTTAGACTTGAGTAAGGAAACTTTATAATTTGTATGTACTCAACAATGGGTTAACAAGAAAGTTTACATTCACCTTAGCCAAATTCATTTAAACTCAGTTTTTCACAATTCCTGACATTTAATCCTAGTACAAATTCCCTGTTTTAGGTCAGTTAGGATCACCACTTTATTTTAAAATGTGAAATGTCAGAATTATAGTAGAGATAATTATTTATTTCAGCTTTTATTTATTTAATCACATTCTCAGTGGGTCAGAAGTTTACATACACTCAATTAGTATTTGGTAGCATTGCCTTTAAACTGTTTAACTTGGGTCAAACGTTTCGGGTAGCCTTCCACAAGCTTCCCACAATAAGTTGGGTGAATTTTGGCCCATTCCTCCTGACAGAGCTGGTGTAACTGAGTCAGGTTTGCAGGCCTCCTTGCTCGTACTTGCTTTTTCAGTTCTGCCCACACATTTTCTATAGGATTGAGGTCAGGGCTTTATGATGGCCACTCCAATACCTTGACTTTGTTGTCCTTAAGTCATTTTGCCACAACTTTGGAAGTATGCTTGGGGTCGTTGTCCATTTGGAAGACCCATTTGCGACCAAGCTTTAACTTCCTGACTGATGTCTTGAGATGTTGCTTCAATATATCTACATAATTTTCCTTCCTCATGATGCCATCTATTTTGTGAAGTGCACCAGTCCCTCCTGCAGCAAAGCACCCCCACAGCATGATGCTGCCACCCCCGTGCTTCACGGTTGGGATGGTGTTCTTCGGCTTGCAAGCTGCCCCCTTTTTCCTCCAAACATAATGATGGTCATCATGGCCAAACAGTTCTATGTTTGTTTCATCAGACCAGAGGACATTTCTCCAAAAAGTACGATCTTTGTCCCCATGTGCAGTTGCAAACCGTAGTCTGGCTTTTTTATGGTGGTTTTGGAGCAGTGGCTTCTTCCTTGCTGAGCGGCCTTTCAGGTTATGTCGATATAGGACTCGTTTTACTGTGGATATAGATAATTTTGTACCTGTTTCCTCCAGCATCTTCACAAGGTCCTTTGCTGTTGTTATGGGATTGATTTGCACTTTTCGCACCAAAGTACCTTAATCTCTAGGAGATTCCTTAGCGGTATGACGGCTGCGTGGTCCCATGGTGTTTATACTTGCGTACTATTGTTTGTACAGATGAACGTGGTACCTTCAGGCGTTTGGAAATTGCTCCCAAGGATCAACTAGACTTGTGGAGGTCTACCATTTTTATTCTCAGGTCTTGGCTGATTTCTTTTGATTTTCACATGATGTCAAGCAAAGAGGCACTGAGTTTGAAGGTAGGCCTTGAAATACATCCACAGGTACACCTCCAATTGACTCAAATGATGTCAATTAGCCTATCAGAAGCTTCTAAAGCCATGACATAATTTTCTGGAATTTTCAAAGCTGTTTAAAGGCACAGTCAACTTAGTGTATGTAAACTTCTGACCCACTGGAATTGTGATACAGTGAATTATAAGTGAAATAATCTGTCTGTAAACAATTGTTGGAAAAATTACTTGTGTCATGCACAAAGTAGATGTCCTAACCGACTTGCCAAAACTATAGTTTGTTAACAAGAAATGTGTGGAGTGGTTGAAAAACGAGTTTTAATGACTCCAACCTAAGTGTACGTAAACTTCCGACTTCAACTGTACATTAAATCCTATTCGAATTCCTTTATAACAAACCCTTTCAAATCGAATCAGTATAAATCTCCTTTTCATTCCCATATATTATGCATGTGTTCAGTATTAAGGATTAGTTTAACCCTACACAGTGTAATTGACAATTTGACCTTTGCTAATGCAAAGACCGCCAACTAATTAATCATCCGATCATTATGGTCACAGTTCATTTCCCATTCACCTGTGATTATGGGTTTAGCTAAGCCATGAAGATAAAATACTGTCATTCTAATCCCCAAAAATCCATTACCTTTCACCTAATCTGGTAATTCATGAGCATTGTGAGTACACTAAAATAGGAATAATAAAATGCTTGTGAATACAGTGAATCGGCTTTTCCAGTCATGCACTGTCAAGTAAATTAGAATCAATTACGCTTTTACTGTTAACCATTGGTTATCCTCTCAACTCCCATTCATTGGCCCTCACTGCTACAGTGGTTTTCAGACTTTGTTGAGCTCTGATCTATCTAAAGAACTTTGGGTCCCGAGCCACCATCTGGGGAACACTTAACTAGTCCATCGCCAATAACATGGCTCCCTCATTGTGATGTAATGTAATATCAAGCTGGATCTATAATCCTTAAAACGCCTCTGCCTCTTTTCTCTATACTTTAGACAAAATTCAATGTATGCTATATTGCATAAATATTATATAATATTACCTAAATTCCTGGTACCACTGCCAGCTATACAAGGATAGAGAGTTATGCACTAGATAGAAGAAATCACTCTGAGAATATCTTGACTTGGTATAGTCAATAGTTTAGTTCACAGAAGTACTACTGTTAAGTGACATTTGTTTCCTGCCCTTTGCAGATGGTGACCGAAATAGAACAAGTGGGGGAAGCAGCTTTGTGACAACAGTGCACACTGATAGAAAAAACGGACTACTAGAGTAGTCACACTCGCAGAGTGTTTGTATTCTAGTTCCACTAACAGAACAACATGGTGGTTTGAGAGTTCATCTTTTCTCTTAAAGACAACTTAGCCTTTAGACACACTGCCTCATCTGGAAGGATGTGACTTTGACATATCTGCCATGTCTCAAATCAGACACATGCACCTGCTTTTCCCCTCCACCAAGACACAATTGCTTGTATTGTTGTCACATTTTATCTAGGTCGTTATTCAACAACATTTTACATCCCAATGCCTGGTGTCACCAGAATATCTGATGCAGTGCACGGTGAGTCCCTCTCAGCTGTGACTCTATGTCTGTTGTCTGGTGATTTGATCATCATGGGCCCTAGCGGAGCGCGGACAGGGCATGTCAACCTGTCATATCCCTGACACCTCCCTGTAGATTTACTTCTTTAGTCCTGATTAAATTATTCTCCATATCATGGCCTCATGATAAACTGGAGCCATAGGCTGTCATAGTAAAAATAAAGCCTACTGTCCCATATTCAGCCCCATGTTCCCTCTACCCTACCTGCTTCCCTACAGTGAACCCCCAGTCTGCATGTTTCCAATCCCAGCAGCCTCTGATTTACAGTGCATTCGGAAAGTATTCAGACCCCTTCCCTTTTTCCACATTTTGTTATGTTACAGCCTTATTCTAAAATGGATTAAATACAATTTTTACCTCATCAATCTTCACACAATATCCCATAATGACAAAGTGAAAACAGGCTTTTAGAAATGTTTGTACATTTATTAAAAATAAAAAACAGAAATACCTTATTTACATAAGTATTCAGACCCTTCGCCATGAGACTTGAAATTGAGCTCAGGTGCATCCTGTTTCCATTGATCATCCTTGAGATGTTTCTACAACTTGATTGGAGTCCACCTGTGGTAAATTCAATTGATTGGACATGATTTGGAAAGGCACACACCTGTCTATATAAGGTCCCACAGTTGACAGTGCATGTCAGAGCAAAAACCAAGCCATGAGGTCAAAGGAATTGTCCGTAGAGCTCCGAGACAGGATTGTGTCGAGGCACAGATCTGGGGAAGGGTACCAAAAAATGTCTGCAGCATTGAAGGTCCCCAAGAACACAGTGGCCCCCATCATTAAATGGAAGAAGTTTGGAACCACCAAGACTCTTCCTAGAGCTGGCCGCCCGGCCAAACTGAGCAATCGGTGGAGAAGGGCCTTGGTCAGGGAGGTGACCAAGAACCCGATGGTCACTCTGACAGAGCTCTAGAGTTCCTCTGCGGAGATGGGAGAACCTTTCAGAAGGACAACCATCTCTGCAGCACTCCACCAATCAGGCCTTTATGGTAGAGTGGCCAGACGGAAGCCACTCCTCAGTAAAAGGCACATGACAGCCCGCTTGGAGTTTGCCAAAAGGCACCTAAAGACTCTCAGACCATAGCCTGAATGCCAAGCGTCACGTCTGGAGGAAACCTGGCACCATCCCTACGGTGAAGCATGGTGGTGGCAGCATCATGCTGTGGGGATTTTCTTCAGCAGCATGGACTGGGAGACTAGTCAGGAACGAGGCAAAGATGAACTGAGCAAAGTACATAGAGATCCTTGATTAAAACCTGCTCCAGAGCTCTCAGGACCTCAAACTGGGGTGAAGGTTCATCTTCCAACAGGTCAACGCAGGAGTGGCTTTGGGACAAGTCTCTGAATGTCCTTGAGTGGCCTAGCCAGAGCCTGGACTTTAACCCGATCTAACATCTCTGGAGAGAGCTGAAAATAGCTGTGCAGCAACGCTCCCCATCCAACCTGACAGAGCTTGAGAGGATCTGCAGAGAGGAATGGAAGAAACTCCCCAAATACAGGTGTGCCAAACTTGTAGCATTATACCCAAGAAGACTCAAGGCTGTAATCGCTGCCAAAGGTGCTTCAACAAAGTACTGAGTAAAGGGTCTGTGTACTTATGTAAATGTAATATTTCCGTGTTTTTGTTTGTTTGTTTTTTACAAATTAGCAAAGAAAATTAAAAACCAGTTTTTGCTTTGTCGTTATGGGGTATTGTGAGTAGATTGATGCCCAATGCCTTTATTTAAACTAGCCAACATTAACTAGATGAAGCTAGATATGTAGATTGTTGACATGATAGTGTTTAGTTTGTAGATGATAATGCTAGCTAGCTAGGTGGTCAACAGCATTTTCGGCCCAGGACCACCCCATAAAATGCATCTAGATATAACATTCGGTACAGTAACATCACACAAACATGTATTTTTCAGGGAGATACTGGTGGAGACAGTCTGATTTTGAGGGAACCTGAGTGTCACGAACGCTGAGTGTGGATGTGGTGTAGGGAATCAAGCGCAGGCACACAAGAGTTCGTCAACAGTCTTTTAGTGGTGCAAAACAACTCCAAACAGGAGAAAATAGCCAACCCAACCGGGAGGCAAGAACGACAAAAACGCACACAACACAGTGCGTAAAACAAGGAAAAGCGCACGCAGTGCGGACTCTAAAAAATACACAGAAAGAGAGCAAAATCCCATGAACACGAACAGCTGACAAAAACAATCACACATAACACCTGACCCAAATGACGAAACTAAATAGGGAACACAATCAAACACTAACAAGGGACAGGTGTTACAAACAGACAAAACCAAACAAACATGAAACATCGAACGGTGGCAGCTAGTACTCCGGAGACGACGACCGCCGAAGCCTGCCCGAACAAGGAGGAGGAGCAGCCTCGGCCGAAACCGTGACACTGAGGCTGTACAAGTTGTGGTTGTGCAAACCCCAACACTGAAAGAGAGGTAAGAAATGCTGTATGCATTTTCTGTTATGCTTTGTGATTCGATAATTATTTTGCTGGTAATTGACCAAAATAGTTAGCTATGTTTGCCTGTTCAGCACATTGCCTGCCTATATACAGCTTTGATTATTCCATCCATATTATGTTATCAAAATCAACGTTTATTTGGCATATGCACAGTGGGGTGTATACGGGAATATGGCATTGCATTGTACCGTGCACTATTGAATAAAACATGTATTTTATGTTTTCCCACATTTCCAACTACCCCCACAGACAGACTCGTCCCACTACCAACCAAGCAAGAGTATCTCCAGGAGCATCAAATCAAATCTTATTTGCCACGTGTTGAATACAACAGGTGTAGACATTACAGTGAAATGCTTACTTACAAGCCCTTAACCAACAATGCATTTTTTAAGAAAATAAAAAAAGTGATAAGTAATAAAATAAAATAAAATTCAAATAATTAAAGAGCAGCAGTAAAATAAAATAACAGTAGGGAGGCTATATACAGGGGGTACCGGTTACAGAGTCAATGTGCGGGGGCACCGGTTAGTCTAAGTAATATGTACATGTGGGTAGAGTTAAAGTGACTATGCATGAATAATAAACAAATAAATAGTGCAAATAGTCCAGGTAGCCATGATTAGCAGTTCAGGAGACTTATGGCTTGGGTGTAGAAGCTGTTAAGAAGTCTTTTGGACCTAGACTTGGCGCTCTGGTACCGCTTGCCGTGCGGTAGCAGAGAGAACAGTCAATGACTAGGGTGGCTGGAGTCTTTGACAATTTTTTGGGCCTTCCTCTGACACCGCCTGGTATAGAGGTCCTGGATGGCAGGAAGCTTGGCCCCAGTGATGTACTGGGCCGTACGCACTACTGTTACGAACCCCGTGGCTTTAAACGTCTAGGGTGGATGGACAAGAGACCCGTAACATAATTCATGCAAATTAGAATCGTGACATGGAAACAGTGAGAACAAAAAATACACCGACAACCATAAGCTACCGTCAAACATAAAATGTTTATTTTGAACACACGGTAAAGGTTTGGGAAAAAGGGCTGAGCAGGACCCAAGAAATGAAACAATAGTGTAAAAAAAAACTAAACTGATCTTGCCTGCCTCAAGAACCGCTAAGCTACTGCTAATCATACAAAAATTACAGTGGGTGGTCCGCTCAGGTCTAACTAGTGTTTTTAGACAATTTTCTTCCTACGGGTAATGTATGCCCAAGGGCAACTTGCTTAAATCCCCCTTTTCCCAGAAACACACAACAAAGTTACCAAACAGAGTAACCAGCAAATGAGTGAGTACACAAAACACAGGACACCACAGTATCCATACTCACATACGAAAATAGTATCTCTCTACAAACGCAATTGACTGGCTTTTAAAACAATGGGAGGTGTAAGTGAAAAACCAGAAACAGGTGGTGCAATACAGAGGAATGTCCACTGATTGGTTCACCTCAGCAATCAGCAGCCAAACGGATGTCGGACAGGTGGGACACCCCAACGACCACCAATCAGGAACATAAAGGACACCTGTGATTAGGGCAGAAGGAGAGAAAAAACACAAAAACACACACAGGATACCTGTATCCGTAACAACTACCCTCTGTAGTGCCTTGCGGTCGGAGACCGAGCAGTTGCCATACCAGGCGGTGATGCAACCATTCAGGATGCTCTCGATGGTGCAGCTGTAGAACTTTTTGAGGATCTGAGGACCCATGCCAAATCTTTTCAGTCTCCTGAGGGGGAATAGGCTTTGTCGTGCCCTCTTCCCGACTGTCTTGGTGTGTTTGGACCATGATAGTTTGTTGGTGATGTGGACACCAAGGAACTTGAAGCTCTCAACCTGTTCCACTACAGCCCCGTCGATGAGAATGGGGGCGTGCTCAGTCCTCTTTTTTTCCCTGTAGTCCACAATCATCTCCTTTGTCTTGATCACGTTGAGGGCTTGGTAGGAAACCTTTGTTCATACAGAATGGCAGACATTACGCTCGTTACAAGTATTTTGACTATATTAATTTACAATTACATTGAGTTAGTATATTACCTACCTTCTCTCAGGTGAGACCATGGCCAGTATATTATTACCTACATCCTCTCTCTCAGGTGAGTCCATGGCCAATATATTACCTACCTGCTCTCTCTCAGGTGAGACCATGGTCAATATATTACCTACCTTCTCTTTCTCAGGTGAGACCATGGCCAATATATTACCTACCTGCTCTCTCTCAGGTGAGACCATGGTCAATATATTACCTACCTGCTCTCTCTCAGGTGAGACCATGGCCAATATATTACCTACCTTCTCTCTCTCAGGTGAGACCATGGCCAATATATTACCTACCTGCTCTCTCTCAGGTGAGACCATGGTCAATATATTACCTACCTGCTCTCTCTCAGGTGAGACCATGGCCAATATATTACCTACCTGCTCTCTCTCAGGTGAGACCATGGCCAATATATTACCTACCTTCTCTCTCTCAGGTGAGACCATGGCCAATATATTACCTACCTGCTCTCTCTCAGGTGAGACCATGGCCAATATATTATCTACCTGCTCTCTCTCAGGTGAGACCATGGTCAATATATTACCTACCTGCTCTCTCTCAGGTGAGACCATGGCCAATATATTACCTACCTTCTCTCTCTCAGGTGAGACCATGGCCAATATATTACCTACCTGCTCTCTCTCAGGTGAGACCATGGCCAATATATTACCTACCTGCTCTCTCTCAGGTGAGACCATGGCCAATATATTACCTACATCCTCTCTCTCAGGTGAGACCATGGCCAATATATTACCTACCTTCTCTCAGGTGAGACCATGGCCAATATATTACCTACAGTGGGGGAAAAAAGTATTTAGTCAGCCACCAATTGTGCAAGTTCTCCCACTTAAAAAGATGAGAGAGGCCTGTAATTTTCATCATAGGTACACGTCAACTATGACAGACAAAATGAGGAAAAAAAATCCAGAAAATCACATTGTAGGATTTTTAATGAATTTATTTGCAAATTATGGTGGAAAATAAGTATTTGGTCACCTACAAACAAGCAAGATTTCTGGCTCTCACAGACCTGTAACTTCTTCTTTAAGAGGCTCCTCTGTCCTCCACTCGTTACCTGTATTAATGGCACCTGTTTGAACTTGTTATCAGTATAAAAGACACCTGTCCACAACCTCAAACAGTCACACTCCAAACTCCACTATGGCCAAGACCAAAGAGCTGTCAAAGGACACCAGAAACAAAATTGTAGACCTGCACCAGGCTGGGAAGACTGAATCTGCAATAGGTAAGCAGCTTGGTTTGAAGAAATCAACTGTGGGAGCAATTATTAGGAAATGGAAGACATACAAGACCACTGATAATCTCCCTCGATCTGGGGCTCCACGCAAGATCTCACCCCGTGGGGTCAAAATGATCACAAGAAAGGTGAGCAAAAATCCCAGAACCACACAGGGGGACCTAGTGAATGACCTGCAAAGAGCTGGGACCAAAGTAACAAAGCCTACCATCAGTAACACACTACGCCGCCAGGGACTCAAATCCTGCAGTGCCAGACGTGTCCCCCTGCTTAAGCCAGTACATGTCCAGGCCCGTCTGAAGTTTGCTAGAGTGCATTTGGATGATCCAGAAGAGGATTGGGAGAATGTCATATGGTCAGATGAAACCAAAATATAACTTTTTGGTAAAAACTCAACTCGTCGTGTTTGGAGGACAAAGAATGCTGAGTTGCATCCAAAGAACACCATACCTACTGTGAAGCATGGGGGTGGAAACATCATGCTTTGGGGCTGTTGTTCTGCAAAGGGACCAGGACGACTGATCCGTGTAAAGGAAAGAATGAATGGGGCCATGTATCGTGAGATTTTGAGTGAAAACCTCCTTCCATCAGCAAGGGCATTGAAGATGAAATGTGGCTGGGTCTTTCAGCATGACAATGATCCCAAACACACCGCCCGGGCAACGAAGGAGTGGCTTCGTAAGAAGCATTTCAAGGTCCTGGAGTGGCCTAGCCAGTCTCCAGATCTCAACCCCATAGAAAATCTTTGGAGGGAGTTGAAAGTATGTGTTGCCCAGCGACAGCCCCAAAACATCACTGCTCTAGAGGAGATCTGCATGGAGGAATGGGCCAAAATACCAGCAACAGTGTGTGAAAACCTTGTGAAGACTTACAGAAAACGTTTGACCTGTGTCATTGCCAACAAAGGGTATATAACAAAGTATTGAGAAACTTTTGTTATTGACCAAATACTTATTTTCCACCATAATTTGCAAATAAATTCATTAAAAATCCTACAATGTGATTTTATGGAATTTTTTTTCTCATTTTGTCTGTCATAGTTGACGTGTACCTATGATGGAAATTACAGGCCTCTCCCATCTTTTTAAGTGGGAGAACTTGCACAATTGGTGGCTGACTAAATACTTTTTTTCCCCACTGTACATCCTCTCTCTCAGGTGAGACCATGGCCAATATATTACCTACCTGCTCTCTCTCAGGTGAGACCATGGCCAATATATTACCTACCTTCTCTCTCTCAGGTGAGACCATGGCCAATATATTACCTACCTGCTCTCTCTCAGGTGAGACCATGGTCAATATATTACCTACCTTCTCTCTCTCAGGTGAGACCATGGCCAATATATTACCTACCTGCTCTCTCTCAGGTGAGACCATGGCCAGTATGTTACCAAGCATCAATTCATTGATGGTTAAATTCATAAAACCTGTGTACGTTCTCACTATAATTTACTCAAATTCCATTAATATTATGTTATCAAATCTAAATCTAAGTTTATTTGGCATATGCACAGGATACTGTGGGGTGTGTATGGGAATATGACATTGCGTTTTACCTTGTACTATTGAAGTAACTATTTGTTTGATGTTTTCCCACACAGTGCCAACAACCCCCACAGACTGACTCGCCCCTCCTGTCTCACTACTAACCAAGCAAGAGTTTCTCCAGGAACGTCTGTGCAGAGGGCTTGGTAGGGAACTTTTGTTCATACAGAATGGCAGACATTACGCTCATTTGAGTATTTTACCTTTTCCTGATGAAACTTGAGACATTAATATACAATCACATTGAGTTAGAATAAATATTATGAAAACCATTGACACTAGCGCTAATACAGTAAGTGATTTCAATACATTTCAGTGATGTGATATTTTTTTCTCCCATCAGCATCAACACTTCCGGAGTAACATAATCATGACAATTACAATGACAACTGAACACTTGTAGAACTGAAATAAAACACACATACAAGGCAGGACATATACAGCTATCTCCCAGCTCCCAGGGAAAAAGCCTACATGGTGCTGCAGTGGACCATGGGAGGCCAGTACTCACCACACACAGCAGTTTGGAATGATGACCCTGTTACCAGGTCCCACACCTCCAGGCCACAAACTGTTGTGTGCTACTCCTGGTTCCCACCTTTCACCTCCTACTAGGAGGTCATCAGAGCCAGTATGACTGCAATGCATCCTTACGGCCCTGCCACAGAGGTTCAATTCTCAATGGCTGACACGCAAGTTCATTCTATCTTATGAATTGACATAATGAGAAATAAAGTTGATTTGGTTGGTTTCTGGTGTAGCAGGTAGAACATCACATGGACACTGCTGATGGCGCAGCATGTAGTGTAGCTGAAGTGTTAGGATGTTAGTCATCATCTATGGCTGACGTTGCTTCCTCCATCCAACTGGTCTAACCTATCCTGTGCATTATATGTTGACATTGGGAAACTATTAAACAAATGGTTACTTCAACAGTACACGGTACAATGCAATGTCATATTCCTGTATACGTCAGACTGCATTCTGTGCATATGCCAAATAAACTTTGATTTTGATAACATAATATTGATGGAATATGAGTACATTATTTTGAGAACGTACGCACTGTTTATGAATTCAACCACCATCTTATTGGGGGGGGAGACATTACCACCAAATAAGTCAGTGTCACAACAGTGTCCTTGGTGTTGTGCTGTAACCAGTTCAACTTGTCATGCTAATGTACCATTCCGTGACTTGATGGCCCATAGCACACCAATATGTCATGCAGATGTGACATTGTTTACTTAACTGACCACGCTGGGTATTCATTCAGTCATTCTGGTGGGTAGTTAACTCTAGGTAGGAATCAAAGCTATATATAGGCAGGCAATATGCAGAACAGGCAAACATAGCTAACTATTTTGGTTGATTACCAACAAAATAATTATTCAATCACAAAGAATAACAGAAAATGCATACAGCATTTCTTTCTCTCGACCGTCCCCACCCATATCTCCCTGAGAAATAAGTTTGTGTGATGTTACTGTACCAAATGTATAGCTAGATGCATTTTTTGGGGGTGGTCCTGGGCCGCAAATGCTGTTGACCACCTAGCTAGTTAGCATTATCATCTAGAAACTAAACACTATCATGTCAACAATTTGCATACAGTGCCTTGCAAAAGTATTCATCCCCATTGGCGTTTTTCCTATTTTGTTGCATTACAACCTGTGATTTAAATGGATTTAATGTAATGGAAATACACAAATTGGTGAAGTGAAATGAAAGAAAATAACTTGTTTAAAAAAATTCTAAAAACTAAAGTCAAACATTAATAACGGAAAAGTGGTGCGTGCATATGTATTCACCCTCTTTGCTATGAAGCCCCTAAATAAGATCTGGTGCAACCAATTACCTTCAGAAGTCACATAATTAGTTAAATAAAGTCCACCTGTGTGCAATCTAAGTGTCACATGATCTGTCACATGATCTCAGTATATATACACCTGTTCTGAAAGGCCCCAGAATCTGCAACACCACTAAGCAAGGGGCACCACCAAGCAAGCGGCACCATGAAGACCAAGGAGTTCTCCAAACAGGTCAGGGACAAAGTTGTGGTGCCCCTCTGCTTTCTCCCCTCTCTCTCCAGATAAAATCCTGCGACTTGTGACTGCAGGCCGCCCAACAACCTGCCCGCTTGACCCCATCCCCTCCTCCCTTCTCCAGACCATCTCCGGCGCGGCTCACTCCTGGATTGCGTCCTACCTGACCGGCCGCTCCTACCAAGTGGCGTGGCGAGAAGCTGTCTCCGCACCACGTGCTCTCACCACTGGTGACCCCAGGGCTCAGTTCTAGGCCCTCTCCTTTTCTCCCTATACACCAAGTCACTTGGCTCTGTCATATCCTCACATGGCCTTTCCTATCATTGCTACGCTGACGATACACAACTAATCTTCTCCTTTCCCCCTTCTGATAACCAGGTGGCGAATCGCATCTCTGCATGTCTGGCAGACATATCAGTATGGATGACGGATCACCACCTCAAGCTGAACCCTGGCAAGACGGAGCTGCTCTTCCTCCCGGGGAAGGACTGCCCGTTCCATGATCTCGCCATCACGGTTGACAACTCCGCTGTGTCCTCCTCCCAGAGTGCGAAGAGCCTAGGCGTGACCCTGGACAACACCCTGTCGTTCTCCGCCAACATCAAGGCGGTGACCCGCTCCTGCAGGTTCATGCTCTACAACATTCGGAGAGTACGACCCTGCCTTACACAGGAAGCGGCACAGGTCCTAATCCAGGCACTTGTCATCTCCCGGCTGGACTACTGCAACTCGCTGTTGGCTGGCCTCCCTGCCTGTGCCATTAAACCCCTACAACTCATCCAGAATGCCGCAGCCCGTCTGGTGTTCAACCTTCCCAAGTTCTCTCACGTCACCCCCCTCCTCCGCACACTCCACTGGCTTCCAGTTGAAGCTCGCATCCGCTACAAGACCATGGTGCTTGCCTATGGAGCAGTGAGGGGAACGGCACCTCTGTACCTTCAGGCTCTGATCAGTCCCTACACCCAAACGAGGGCATTGCGTTCATCCACCTCTGGCCTGCTGGCGCCCCTTCCTCTGCGGAAGCATAGTTCCCGCTCAGCCCAGTCAAAACTGTTCGCTGCTCTGGCACCCCAATGGTGGAACAAGCTCCCTCACGACGCCAGGACAGCGGAGTCACTCACCACCTTCCGGAGACATTTGAAACCCCACCTCTTTAAGGAATACCTGGGATAGGATAAAGTAATCCTTCTACCCCCCCCCCCCCCCCCAAATTGTAAAGTGGTTATCCCACTGGCTATAGGGTGAACGCACCAATTTGTGAGTCGCTCTGGCTAAGAGCGTCTGCTAAATGACGTTAATGTGCCCTTGAGCAAGGCACTTAACCCTAATTGCTCCTGTAAGTCGCTCTGGATAAGAGCGTCTGCTAAATGACTAAAATGTAATGTAAAAATGTGGACAAGTACAGATCAGGGTTGGGTTATAAAAAAATATCAGAAACTTTGAACATCCCACGGAGCACAATTAAATCCATTATTAAAAAATGGAAAGAATATGGCACCCCAACAAACCTGCCAAGAGAGGGCCGCCCACCAAAACTCATGGACCAGGCAAGGAGGGCATTAATCAGAGAGGCAACAAAGAGACCAAAGATAACCCTGAAGGAGCTGCAAAGCTCCCCAGCGGAGATTGGAGTATCTGTCCATAGGACCACTTTAAGCCGTACACGCCACAGAGCTGGGCTTTACGGAAGAGTGGCCAGAAAAAAGCCATTGCTTAAAGAAGAAAATAAGCAAACACGTTTGGTGTTCGCAAAAAGGCATGTGGGAGACTCCCCAAACATATGGAAGAAGGTACTCTGGTCATATGAGACTAAAATTGAGCTTTTTGGCCATCAAGGAAAATGCTATGTCTGGCGCAAATCCAACACCTCTCATCACCCCGAGAACACCATCCCCACAGTGAAGCATGGTGGTGGCAGCATCATGCTGTGGGGATGTTTTTCATCGGCAGGGACTGGGAAACTGGTCAGAATTGAAGGAATGATTGATGGCACTAAATACAGGGAAATTCTTGAGGGAAACCTGTTTCAGTCTTCCAGAGATTTGAGACTGGGACGGAGGTTCACCTTCCAGCAGGACAATGAGCCTAAGCATACTGCTAAAGCAACACTCGAGTGGTTTAAGGGGAAACATTTAAATGTCTTGGAATGGCCAAGTCAAAGCCCAGACCTCAATCCAATTGAGAATCTGTGGTATGACTTAAAGATTGTTGTACACCAGCGGAACCCATCCAACTTGAAGGAGCTGGAGCGGTTTTGCCTTGAAGAATGGGCAAAAATCCCAGTGGCTAGATGTGCCAAGCTTATAGAGACACACCCCAAGAGACTTGCAGCTGTAATTGCTGCAAAAGGTGGCTCTACAAAGTTTTGACTTTGGGGGGGTGAATAGTTATGCACGCTCAAGTTTTCTGTTTTTTTGTCCGGGCTGGCGACGCGCACCACTGGCTTGGTGCGAGGAGCAGAAACAGGCCGTGCCGGGCTGGCGACACGCACCACTGGCTTGGTGCGAGGAGCAGGAACAGGCCGGGCCGGGCTGGCGACGCGCACCACTGGCTTGGTGCGAGGAGCAGAAACAGGCCGTGCTGGGCTGGCGACGCGCACCACTGGCTTGGTGCGAGGAGCAGGAACAGGCCGGGCCGGGCTGGCGACGCGCACCACTGGCTTGGTGCGAGGAGCAGAAACAGGCCGTGCCGGGCTGGCGACACGCACCACTGGCTTGGTGCGAGGAGCAGGAACAGGCCGGGCCGGGCTGGCGACGCGCACCACTGGCTTGGTGCGAGGAGCAGGAACAGGCCAGGCCAGACTGGCGACGCGCACCACTGGCTTGGTGCGAGGAGCAGGAACAGGCCGGGCCAGACTGGCGACGCACACCACTGGCTTGATGCGAGGAGCAGGAACAGACCGGGCCGGACTGGCGACGCGCACCACTGGCTTGGTGCGAGGAGCAGGAACAGGCCGGGCCGGACTGGCGACGCGCACCACAGGCTTGGTGCGATGGGCAGGAACGGGCCGGGCCGTACTGGGAACACGCACCACTGGCTTGGTGCGGGGAGCAGGAACGGGCTGGACCGGACTGGCGACACGCACCACTGGCTTGGTGCGAGGAGCAGGACTGGGTTCCTTTGTTAACCCCCGCTCCTTCTGCTGCCTAACCAGCTCCTCTCGCCGTGCCTCTACTCTTTCCTTCTCCCTTTTAGCGTCCTGTAGCGCCTCCCTCTGACCGAATAACTCCTGCTCCCTCTGAACCAATAGCCCCCGTAACATGGTGGCCTCCTCTCCTAACCTGCAGATCCGCCCTTTAACGGCCTCCTGCTGCCTCGTCGTCCACACCGTGTGCCCCCCCAAACATTTTCTTGGGGTTGCCTCTCGGGTCTCCGTCGTCGACACTGTTGGCGCCGTTTCTCCTGTCCTACCTGGGCATCCTCCTTCATCGCCCTCCGATAACGGACGGCCTCCTCCTCTGTAATTCTCCCCCAACCGAGGAGGACATCTACTAACGTAACCTCCTGTTGAGTCCCAGGCGTTTGCTCCTTCTCGGCACGCTGCTTGGTCCTTGTTTGGTGGGATCTTCTGTCACGTTCGTTGAAGGACGGGTCAGACCAAGGCGCAGCGTGATATGCGTACATGTTTATTTTAACTGTTAAACACACGACAAAACAACAAAGTAAACGAAACGTGAAGTCCGAGGTAGCACACACAACATACCTTAACCGGAACAAGATCCCACAACTAGACAGTGCCAATAGGCTGCCTAAGTATGGGCCCCAATCAGAGACAACGAGCGACAGCTGCCTCTGATTGGGAACCACACCGGCCAACATAGATCTATACATGCTAGATCCCACACATAGAAAAAGCACAACAAGGAATATACACACCCTGACTCAACATATAAGCGTCCCCTGAGTCAGGGCGTGACAGAGTCACTCTTCCACCTTTCAAAATGTATTCAAATTTTTATGCAGTTCATAGATTGGTCATGAGCCTTCTTTTTCTCGCTTCTTTTTCTCTTTTGGGGTCGAGTTGATTCAGATCCAAGAACAGAGAATGATGCTTGTTGGCTTCGTCTGCTCTGTTTGTTTCTGGCGGCTGTAATGTTAGGTTGCAAGTGACTTTCACTTCCTCTCCAGCTGTGGGGCAGCAGGGTCATTCGAGTTGGCGGGATTAGCACAAAGACACTCCTAGCCCAGAAGCCCAGCCCAAGGCGGCTCAGGGCTCAACACCCTTGTTTTCGTTCAAAGTGAAAACACAACACAAGAAGTGGGGCGGCATAGGGTCGCCCGCAACCTGCAGATTTCTGCTTTAAGATTATGCTTTTGGGTTTGAGGGTGTGTAAGGTAGAATGAGTTTGGGTGTTTACAGTGTGTCCTGTCTCTGTGCTGTCAGTAGGGCAAAGGCCAGCAGGTTGTGCCCTGTCTCTGTGTGTCAGTGGGGCAATGACAGGCAGGTTGTTAATGACTCAGCAGATGGGTAATAATGCAGGACTACTACATTTTCATGTCATCTTCATGCAGCTGCAGCAGAGGAGTAAGGGGGAAATGTCCCATACTATAATGAAAGACACAGAACACTTTTTTTGCTCTCACAAACAGACAGGTCATATAGAACCAATTTGTCATCATCGCCACAACCATTAGGAAGACATGTGGAACAAGTTTAGAAAACCAATGAAAGACTATATACTGTGTCATCCGCCAACATTTGATCCTTAATCACATTTTCTGTTTGATCAATTATTTTAAGGGCAATACATCAAAGGCACAAGGGTATACAACTAATTTATTAAAGCCAAGAATACAGTAACGTGTTGTCCTGTCATTTGACAAATGTTGATATACACTGTATATCTCTACACCCCCTTATCACATTTATAGCACCAAACTCCATCCACTGCATTTGCTTTGTCAGCACTCTCTGTGGCGAGATTGAACAGATTGTATGTGGAAGTGTGTGAGGGTAATAATCTTTGAGAGGCAGCAGCAGATTACAATGGTATCCGGGGTGTAATCTATTTTACCCAACACGTGTTTACTTGAGCCTTTCACAGCACTGGCCTGGCATGATTCATCAGTCATATCCTTCTCACCCTGGTCATGCTAACACAGATGTACTGTGCCTTCAGAAAGCATTCACACCCCTTGACTTTTTCCACATTTTATTGTGTTACTGCCTGAATTTAAAATTGATTAAATTGTGTGTCACTGATCTACACACAATACACCACAATGTCAAAGTGGAATTATGTTTTTAGAAATGTTTACAAATTAATTACAAATTAAAAGCTGAAATGTCTTGAGTCAATACGTATTCAACCATTTTGTTATGGCAAGCCTAAATAAGTTCAGGAATAAAAATGTGCTTAACAAGTCACATAATAAGTTGCATGGACTTACTATGTGTGCAATAATAGTGTTTAAGATTATTTTTAAATGACTACCCTATCTCTGTACCCCATACATACAATTATCTGTAAGGTCCCTCAGTCGAGCAGTGAATTTCAAGCACAGATTCAACCACAAAGACCAGTGAAGTTTTCCAATGGTTCGCAAAGAAGGGCATCTACAGACATTGAATATGCCTTTGAGCATGGTGAAGTTATTAATTACACTTTGGATGGTGTATCAATACACCCAGTCACTACAAAGATACAGGCATCCTTCCTAACTCAGTTGCCAGAGAGGAAGGAAGCCGCTCAGGGATTTCACCATGAGGCCAATGGTGATTTAAAAAAAGTTACAGAGTTTAATGGCTTTGATAGGAGATAACTGAGGATGGATCAACAACATTGTATTTACTCCACAAAAGAAGGAAACCTGTACAGAATATTCCAAAACATGCATCCTGTTTGCAATAAGGCACTAAAGTAATACTGCAAAAAATTTGGCAATCAAATGAACTTTTGTCCTGAATACGAAGCGTTATGTTTGGGGCAAATCCATTGGCAAGGACTGGGGAGTTTTTTAGGATACAAATTAACAGAATAGAGCTAAGCACAGGAAAAATCCTAGAGGAAAACTTGGTTCAGTCTGCTTTCCAACAGACACTGGGAGACAAATTCACCTTTCAGCAGGACAATTACCTAAAACACAAGGCCAAACATACACTAGAGTTGCTTACCAAGACGGCATTGAATGTTTCCTGAGTGGCCTAGTTACAGTTTTGACTTAAATCGGCTTGAAAATCTATGGCAAGACCTGAAAATGGCTGTCTAGCAATGATCAACAACCAACTTGACAGAGCATGAAGAATTCCTTAAAGAATAATGGGCAAATATTGTACAATCCAGGTGTCCAAAGCTGTAATCGCTGCCAAAGGTGATTCTAACATGTATTGACTCGGGGGGTTGAATACTTATCTAATCAAGATATATTAGTGTTTTGTGTTCCATTAATAAATAAATACAACTTTAAAATGTTCTTCCACTTTGACATTACAGATCTTTTTCAAAAAATACAATAACATCCATTTTAATCCCACTTTGTAACACAACAAAATGTGGAAAAAGTCAAGGGGTGTGAATGCTTTCTGAAAGCACTGTAAATTGCAGTGCCAGGCGAGAAACGGGTTTGGTCGACCTGGTCATGGTGGTGTAAGCTTTGGGTTGTGGTCCTGGCCTTTGACCGTGCTGTACGTGGCCCTCATGTGTGTCCGTATGGTATGTGGAGCAGGGATCAGGATAAAACCCTGGAATCCCCTCCCCGGTCCAGATGTCACCAGCCTGCTCTGACAGTTGACTTGCTGGCTGCTGCCCACCCATCCGCCCTGACAGACCCCTCACACAAGCACTAATCCACATATGAACATACCACTTTCTTTTTCAATCTACCACGGGGATACAGTATACTATACGGTAACCATCCCATCTAACGTTTTCTGCTTTAAACATTGTGTTGCCATGTGCTGAGACCAGCGACAACACTAAGTTCCGCCTCTCTCCCTGACATCTCACTAACATGCCAAAACTGGGCCAGACACATGTCAAAGCTAACAGATTCCTCTCATATGCATGGTTACAAATGCTGTTCTACAGAAACCCATGAAAGCTATAGTCGTAAAGCATCTGGCTTTTATATGTTTTCAGTGGAGCTAAAGTATTGATTGAAGTGACAGTGTTGGTGCAAAGCAAACTGAAGGTCCCAATAAACTGAAAGTACCCTTATTAAGTTCTTTCAATGAGCCCTGAGGGACTTTTTCTTTGCCCAAAACTCCAACTCTATGGTTTTACCACTTTGCCAATGCTGCATCACAGAACCTCAAACCTGATTCATATAAATTAATCATGCCCACTCCAAGCTGCTCAAAAGGAATTAGATATGTTCTTTATATTTTGACGTGGACAGCCATGGCATCGATTTCTAATTGCAATAAGCAGCACATCAATTCTCAGGCATGGGTTCTAAGGTTGTAGTTGTAATTGTGAAATATTATGTACGACACAAACAAGCGTGAATAGATGGCAATTAGGCTAATACATTTTTCTTCCATTTCAAATCACACAGGCACAATCACATTCGCACAGATGCACACGCATACGATCTAAGGTGGGTGTCAGTGTCCAAGAGAGAGAGAGAGAGAGAGGGATGAGAAGATGCCGCTCTGCTCCCCCAGCCAGGCAACAGTGTGTCAGTTTTCCTTTTCAACAGCGACAGGACGTTAGACAAGGTGCACACAGCGCTGCACCCTGAATACAAATGGGGACCGGAGTCTCTGTTGCCCGTGAAGCAGCACAGCGGCAATAAACCTGTGGAGGAGAACAACACTGACTGAAGCCAGCCTCTAAATTCTCCTTGTCTGAGTTTAAAATCTCACCAGAGACCTCTACCCCCTGCTATGAGAGTGCTCCAGGGGTATACTGTAGCATACACCAGGCAGCAAACACATATAACTGTTACAGATCATGTGTTTCTCAACATGTATGGTGCCCTGTCAATTATTCCCCCCTTTAATTTATGAGGGCCATACATCACTGGAAAAGGATTACGTGACGACGCAGCGTCGTTGGTTCTGGGTGGAATTTACTACTTCGACGTTGGCTCGATTGCTCTGGTATGAAGTCACCTTCCCCCTGCAGTAAATTCTTCACTGCTCAGTGTGTGCTTGCCTGGCTGGTGCCTGTGGCTTGATCAATTTGCATCTTATGCATGTGTGTCTTGTTTGTTTGTTCGGGTGTAAAGGCCCCTTGTCATTTTACCAGCCCCCTGTCTCCACCTCCCTCCTAGCCCCCCTCTCCATGCCCTTTCTCCACCCAGAGTTGAGGGATGTGTTGCTGTGTGTAGGGGCAGGGGGAGACTGGGTGAGGATGGAGTGAGGACTGATAGCTTTACCATTTCATTAAGTTGATCAGCTCTGAGTGTCCGTGGGCAGGCTGGACAGCTGACGAAGCAGCAGCTAACCCTGAGACAAGAGCTGTGGAGGTCATTGGAGACACAATGGGATGGGAGTGAACAAACAGCCAGCTAATGGGACCTGGTGCAACGTCTCCTAGTTTGGCTCAGACCAGACAGAGTGCACAATTCACAACTTCAACTGGCCAATGAGGACAGTTGTTTTACACTGGAACCATCTTTTTCTTTCTCCTCACAGACTCACCTTGGCACACTTGTATACACACATTATATGCACATGCACGCATCATTATAGCAGGACAAACACCCAGTGGAGAATGCTGTGATTATCCTCATGTTTGTGCTCTGTGAGACTAAACTACACAGCTAAAGAGAAAGCTAAGTGTAAACATTGGCTAACCCTTTCTGTGTACAGTGCTGTATGTGTATAAGCGTTGAGTGTGACAGTGTGTGATGGTAGTGGCGGAAGGCCGGATTAAGCCCAGTATCTGTAAAAAAAATCTTGGCTTGATTGGTGATTTTATTTATTATCTTAGTGACCTACACCCCTCCCCCAGTCCCGTGTCCATCAGGGTTTAACCCTCTGTTGCCCTGCTCCATAGTGTCACTCAAGGTTGGGGACGTCTGGATATTTTCAACCCTAAAAGCCTCTTTTCCAAAAGCACTCAAAACTCAAATAAAGGATATAAAAGTAGACAGGTGAGATATTGTACATTTTGGTCTCCCATGGTAGGATGGATCGAATGAGTGTGTGTGCCTCTTTTCGTTGGTGAGTCAGAATGTGTGTGTGTGTGTGTATGTGTACGAGTGCGTGTGGATGCTTGTGTGTGTGTGTGTGTGCTTTTGCGATAGTTTGTGTGTCAGTGTGTATGTGTGTGTGTATGTGTTGTTTAGCATCAGTGTGTGAGTGAGTGATTGTGTGTGTGTGTGTGTGTGTGTGTGTGTATGCACGCATGTGTTTGTGTGCCTGTGTGTGTGTATTTCATGCTGTGTGATGGACCAGTTCTAGAATAGTGGAGCCAGCATACCCAGGGATCAATGCATCTGTTCCCCTGTCACACAGAGCCTTGCTACCAACGATGGGATGGTTTCATCTGTTAACCCTCCCCCCCAACTCACGCACGCACACACACACACACACACACACACACACACACACACACACACACACACACACACACACACACACACACACACACACACACACTCCCTTATTCACTATACATCTCATCAAGGAAACCACGATATGGAAGGAATAACATAATGAACAGCCATTTTTCAATAGAACAACCAGTGTTAAGCTGTTTGCTGTTTATAATTAATTATTTCATTCTGCTCACACATTTTTCTCTCCCAAGTGAAACACACAGAGAAAAGGTAGACACAGTAATGCATAATGCCAATGTACTATATTGGCATACAAATATCCAACCTGTTAGGCAGGTAATGCTTGGCCATGCACGGACCTGGACAATCTACCTTGGTTAGAACCAGGCACACACACGCTCCAGCGCTTCTAAAAATACCAAAATAGGAAATGGTCTCGGAAGCACTCAGGTGAAATGCCCCCCCCCCCCCTTAACTGTCTTTTTTCAGAGCAGAGACACTGGACAAGAAGCAGTAAAGGGGTTCATACAGTGTAAATGGATATCCAAGTTGACAAGTTCTCCCTGCTTGGGGTTCTCTCACCGGTATCTGACCTTGAATGTAGTTGTGGATACAGTCATTGTAGTTTGAATGACGTGGTCAGTTTAACAATCACATTTCAACAATCAATTTAACAAGCAAATTGTAAACAAAAGAGAAACAGAGATAGAACATTTGGGATTGATAACTGTGTCCACACCGGAATAAAGCCAGGGCAGAGAGAGGGCTCTCTCTCTCTCTCTCTCTCTCTCTCTCTCTCTCTCTCTCTCTCTCTCTCTCTCTCTCTCTCTCTCTCTCTCTCTCTCTCTCTCTTTCTCTCCCTCTCTCTTTCTTTCATTCTTCTTTCTTTCTTTCTCTCTTTATCGCTCTCTTTCTTCCTTCAGTTCAAATAGAAATACAAACGTAGGGTGGGAGTGCCATAACAGAAGCCAATTGACAGGTAGATTGTGTCCACAGAATGTCAAGGACCTGCTCTGTATTCATGAAACTAAAGCACTGGGATGGATGCTAGTATAATTACAGAAGCCTCATTCGCTCTCCTGTCCCAAAGGACCAAATTCACTCCTCAGTGGCAATTCAATTTCTCTAGCAGTTTCAGCATGGTGTGTACAACCGCAGCAGCCCTTCTCAGCTGTTTTGTTTTTCCTGTTTATAATGATGAATCGATCAACTTTGCCGAATCCTCTGTGACACTGTGAGGTAAAACACAGCCACAGACACACAGGCACGGTCATACTGCCACACAGTCACACAGCCAACAGCCAGTCCTTTGATGCCTTACACAGGTCCTGTGATCTAGTCCCCACAGTTCACAGTAAACTGTTTATTTAGTTCCAACTTCCAAGCATACAATACATCTCATCTGACTTGAGTGGGAGGAGGATGGGTCTGCTATCTACACAGTCTCTTTACTTTCGAAGAGCAAAAACAAACACATGTAACACCTGTGATAAAGTAGCAGCCTCCTCACTTCAGGATTTCAGCACAAGTCACAATTCTGAGATACATTACAATATTGACAGCAACACATTGCAATCACATTTGACATATGGAATTATTTCAATCCAGCCAACCTCCCCTCTGTCCGGTATAAGCAGGCAGTCTGAGACAGTAAAGTGCGGTGGGTCTGGGTACAGCGCTAGGCTAGGCAGTGGTAGGGGAAGAGAAAGGAAGGTGATCCATTACCTGCGTTGGCAATCCGCATCCAGCCCTGGCTCCCAACGGCTCATTCCGTGTCCGTGGCTTCAGCTGTCCCGCTTCTCTTTTTTCCTTTCCCTCACTCCCCCGCTCCCTTCCTCCCTGCTCCCTTCCTCCCTGCTCCCTTCCTCCCTGCTCCCTTCCTTTCGGCACTTGTTTGAGTCTATTTCAGTAGCAACAGAGGAGCCCGCTGCGACGGTGGCATGGTTTCCAGCACTTTGGCAGAAGGTCACATTATCTCTTGCTGGTAAGGGAGGTGAGGGGGGAGGAGTGGAAGTATGGATAGAGTGATGGAGGGAGATTGAAGAGAGCAGGTGCCAGAGGAAAGAAGGAACAACAAATAAACCGAATGAGGCAGTCCACGGCCGTAGTGACAGGCTAATTTCCAGTGTAAGGCGTGAGGATTGAAGTTGGAACAGCTAACCCCAGAGAGGTGTGTTACGGTAACAAGTCCCCGAGCGTTGTGCGAGGTGTGCTGTGTCTGTGTGTGTATGTGTGTATGTGAGTATGTGTGTGCTCAATAGGGCAGAGAGTGTATATATGTACTCATTGTTATGAAGCATACCGAATGTGTGTGTGTGTGTGTGTATGTGTGAAATTGCTGTGTCTTGGCTGGTCTTCAGCAGCCTCTCACCTCTGATAACACATCTAATCTGTATCCACTTCCAGGCCAAGAAAAAATATCCCAGAAGTGGCCCAATGACGCAAAGTTAGAGCCTATAAAAAACAGCTGAAAACAAGTGATAGATTCAGTGAAATTCTTCACCTCTTCCGACGGTCAAGACTCTGCGCCCGACGCCCTCTTCCTTCTCTCACTGCCCACTGCTGTCTCGCCCAGGTGAAAGAAACAGATGTACTCCATCTTTTTGATGACACACTCATCGACTATATGTCAATTTCTCACCAAATTCACAAAGTCTGCAGGATAACCAGAGCCTCCGGTTGCTTCCCCTGCTCTCCAGCGGCACACTGGCCCCTCCATTAAGTAAGACACAGCGCTGTCCAGATGCTGGGCTTGGTACCGCTAGCTCCAGCGCCCGCCGACAGATGGCCCAGGCAGGGGACAGCAGCAGCAGGCCAGCAGGTGAGGTTGAAAATCGCTCTTGATGCAGGTTGTTGCATGGATATTTTTAGTGGCCGTGTTCAATGCACTTGTTGTTGCCCCTTCCTCTTCCTGCACCTGTGCCCCTTCTTCCCCCCTGTGTTGCCTGCAGCCTCTTTACTCTGTCCTGTTGTAATCCTGGCTTCGACACTCCATGTCACATGAAGGGCTTGTGAGTCCTAATCATTATGTAGTAAGGATTTATCCTTTGATTCTCTCTCTCCCTCTCTCACTCACTCTCCCTCCCTGCTCACTTTTTATCCACCCCTCCCCTCGGTCTCTCCCTCCCTCCTGCTCGGCACTGCCCGCTCTCTGCAACTCATTCAACGTGACTCCATATCCTTTCTGTCTCTCTCTCTCTCTCTCTCTCTCTCTCTCTCGCTCGCTCTCTAGTCCCACAGTACAATGTATCTTTCTCTCTCAGGTGTCCCTTCACACTCACTCATTCATTCATTCATTCACTCATTCATTCACGCATTCATTCACACATTCATTCATTCATTCATTTAGCTCTGTCTGTCTTTCTCCTGCTGGCTCCATCACATCAACAGGTCTAGCATTGAAATGCTCACCTGGAAAACATGGTATGCCTTACCTTCTCCCTACCTCTCCTCTCTCTCCCTCACTTAAACTCTCTCCATGTCTCTCTTATTCTCTCTCCCCCTAACTCTATTTTAATTCTCTCTCTCTCTCTCTCTCTCTCTCTCTCTCTCTCTCTCTCTCTCTCTCTCTCTCTCTCTCTCTCTCTCTCTCCCTCTCTCGCTCCCTCTCCCCTCTCTCTCTCCCTCTCCCCTCTCTCTTTCTTTGTTCCCCATTGTGTCTCTGTCTATTATTTTTTCTATTTCCCTCTGTCTCTCTCCAAATCTCTCTCTCTCTTTTTGTCTGCCCTCTGTCTGTCCGTTATCTGACACTGAAGTGCACTATAAGTGAATGCAAATACTGTAGGTTTTGAGGAAAGGAACCAATGACAACAAAATGAGTAGATCACCATTCACAATCATCCCCCAGGTATCCATCAGTACAGACTCAATGGTTTGTTTACTCTTTAACTCTCTTTTAGAAGGGACTTATTCCCTCTCTTGTCTCATTTATGTAACATAGTGATTGATTCAGCTCACTGGGAGTGAGTAAGTTACTTGGCTAAGAGCTCCGGAGCAGGAGCCAAATACTTGAATTTGGTGGATTTCCAGATGCTGCCTAGCCATTGATTCAGCATCATAATCCTCAGTCTGGACAGGGAGTGAGCTGTGAAGTGAACTTATGCTTACAAGTGTAAGCGTTGTTTACATAATTTGGAGAGACTGCATTTAATCATCCATCAACTGTTCCCTCTTTCTTTTACTGTAGCATAGCGACTGTGAATGTGCCAATCTGTGGTAACCATAACAATGGTTCTAGTTATCTCAATTTTAATTGGTTTCCAGGGACTCTGATTTAGATGTTCTCTCTCATCTCTTATTTATATTGCATTTCTGGCTTGAAAAATAGTCCCACATTTTGACCTGCTTGTCCCAACAAATACTATCATAAAACAGGGAAACTAACTATTTTGAAGGAAGGAAGTGGCAACCATAAAAGGAGAGCCAAAATGATATTTTGGAGAGAAATACAGTGCTGGATAGAAGATTGAAATTGCTGTGAAAAAATGTCAGGGATACTTTAAATCATGGTTTGTAGTGTGCTTCCTCTCTGCTCAGTAAAGTGGCAATGGAGTGAATCTGTACAGAAGATGTTTGTCTTGCAGTCTGGTTGGTTTTGTGCAGTGATATAAAAATATTGAGTAGCCTGCAAATTATTTGACTACGCCACCACACACAAGCACACATGCACATGAATGCATGCATGCTTACACGCACATACGCTTGAACACCGCTCATCAGATGGCATTTTCATGCTGTCATCTCTTCATCATAATATCCACAGAAGCAAGGTGTGTGCAATGGGTTCAAAGAGTTTTTGAAGAATTACATGGGATTTTACTTCCTATTGCAAAACAAAAACAGTTTTAAAACACTCTCCCGCTTATGTTTGAGACAAGGGACTGCCAAACAACACATCAAACTATCTCTTATAAAAAATATAGCTGTAAAAATCAATATTCTTTCTCTCAAAATGTATCTCACCAAAAATTGATCTTGTTTCCAGGCAGGGGAACATCAGTGGCATTTTATGAGCCTGTCATGGCAGCGCTGAGAGATGTGTCGCTACTGCAATATATGTTCCTCTTTAGCTGTTGGGAGAGGCCCGGGGGCTGTGCTGTATGACCCCATCAATTTCGCCATATAAGAAATATCTATTGATTCTCTGCTCTTGATCAACAGTTTATAAAGATGGCATTCCCTGATCAATAACTAATCAATAAGGTAAACAGATGGGAGAGATATAAAGCAAGAGATAACTACGTGTTAGGAGAAGGTTGGGAGTGGCTCTAATGGATGCGTACAGTAGTATGTCTGCTTCTGAAGGTTGGTACAAACAGTCTTCCTCTCTGCCATTTTGAATAGAAGCTATTGGCAGACCCTCCATGTGGTCACAGTATGAACATCATTACAGCTGATGCCTCATATCTCATTGGCTAACCATGTTTTCTCCACTCCATTATACATACTTACAGTAATTGGTGTTTACTTGAATACCAGGGTCTTAATGTCATAATCAATGTTTCTTCCTGTTTATATTTAAGCTTTTGGGGATGTTGGGGATGTAAAATGGCACAGATTACAGAGTCAAATATTTAGGTCTAGAATACCTGATTTTGATCATTATAGGTTGTTAGCTCCCTCAAAACAGCTACCATCCATCCATCCATCCATCCATCCATCCATCCATCCATCCATCCATCCATCCATCCATCCATCCCTCCCTACCTAGCTCCCTCCATTGTTAATTTACATTACATTTACATTTACGTCATTTAGCAGACGCTCTTATCCAGAGCGACTTACAAATTGGTGCATTCACCTTATAGCCAGTGGGATAACCACTTTACAATATGTTTTTTTTTCTTTCTCTTGTGTGGGGTAAGTGGGGGTAGAAGGATTACTTTATCCTATCCCAGGTATTCCTTAAAGAGGTGGGGTTTCAAGTGTCTCCGGAAGGTGGTGAGTGACTCCGCTGTCCTGGCGTCGTGAGGGAGCTTGTTCCACCATTGGGGTGCCAGAGCAGCGAACAGTTTTGACTGGGCTGAGTGGGAACTGTGCTTCCGCAGAGGTAGGGGGACCAGCAGGCCAGAGGTGGATGAACGCAATGCCCTCGTTTGGGTGTAGGGACTGATCAGAGCCTGAAGGTACGGAGGTGCCGTTCACCTCACAGCTCCGTAGGCAAGCACCATGGTCTTGTAGCAGATGCGAGCTTCAACTGGAAGCCAGTGGAGTGTGCGGAGGAGCGGGGTGACGTGAGAGAACTTGGGAAGGTTGAACACCAGACGGGCTGCGGCATTCTGGATGAGTTGTAGGGGTTTAATGGCACAGGCAGGGAGCCCAGCCAACAGCGAGTTGCAGTAATCCAGACGGGAGATGACAAGTGCCTGGATTAGGACCTGTGCCGCTTCCTGTGTAAGGCAGGGTCGTACTCTCCGAATGTCGTAGAGCATGAACCTACAGGATCGGGTCACCGCCTTGATGTTAGCGGAGAACGACAGGGTGTTGTCCAGGGTCACGCCAAGGCTCTTCGCACTCTGGGAGGAGGACAAAACGGAGTTGTCAACCGTGATGGCGAGACCATGGGAACGGGCAGTCCTTCCCCGGGAGGAAGAGCAGCTCCGTCTTGCCAAGGTTCAGCTTGAGGTGGTGTTCCTCACCTTCCTGTGTCATTAAAGCAGCCCTGGATGGGAGGGTACCGTTTGGACAAAGTGATTGCAGCTGTTAGATCATCACCAGGGGCTGAGTGATGATGCTGAGGATTAGATGTGTGTCTCCTGTGTGTGCCAGCGGAGGGCTCAGAGGAACAGGTGGGTCTGGGCGTGTCGGGCTGGTCTGGTCACACATGTCAGGGGCAGGAGCAGTGGGAAAGGGAGGCATATGCTCTCTCTCCATGACCTGACTGTGCTGCTTCATCAGGCAATATTTGTTTCTACCCCCGATTTTGGGGCTATTTTGAGCCATGTTCCTGTGACAGGAGCAGGGAAAACTGGAGGGAAAAGGCCACACTTGGCGTCACAGAGCCCAGGGGAGAGGCCAGATATATCCTGCCGTCTCTGAGTATTGACCAATGGCTGCTCCACTTACATCCTGAAACCTGCATCGCTCCTTCCAGCCCCCCTGTACACTGAACTGTCACGATCGTTTACGAACGAGAAGGACCAAGGCGCAGCGTGATATGCATTCATATTTATTAACGACTAAACACACGACAAAACAACAAACGAAACATGAAGTCCAAGGTAGCATACAAACAACATACCTTTACGGAACAAGATCCCACAACTAACTCGTGCCAAAAGGCTGCCTAAGTATGGTCCCCAATCAGAGACAACGAGCTACAGCTGCCTCTGATTGGGAACCAAACCGGCCAACATAGATCTACACATAATAGATATTCACCATAGAAATAAACACAACACAGAAACTACACACCCTGGCTCAACATTTCAGAGTCCCCAGAGCCAGGGCGTGACAGTACCCCCCCCCCCCCCCCCCCCCCCAAAGGTGCGGACTCCGACCGCGCAACCTAAACATAACAGGGTAGGGGCCGGGTGGGCATTCCACCTCGGAGGCGGATCCGGCTCCGGGCGTGACCACCACCTATTATCCGCCTCCCTGTTGCGCCCCTGGTCTGGTCTGGAACCGCTGACTGGAGCTGGACCCGACGACGGTGGATCGAACTGCTCTGGCTCCGGGGTGGAGCCGCTGACCGGAACTGGATCAGGCACCGGTGGAGCGGACTGCTCTGGCTCCGGAGTGGAGCCGCTGACCGGAGCTGGACTGGACCCCGGTGGAGCGGATTGCTCTGGCTCCGGAGTGGAGCAGCTGACCGGTGCCGGACCAGGCACAGGTGGAACAGGCACGGGCCGTGCCGGACTGGACACACGCACCACTGGCTTGGTGCGGGGAGCAGGAACGGGCCGGACCTGGCTGATGACGCGCACCCCTGGCTTGGTGCGGGGAGCAGGAACGGGCCGGACTGGGCTGACGACGCGCACCACTGGCTTGGTGCGGGGAGCAGGAACGGGCCGTACCGGACTGGCGTTGCGCAACACTGGCCTGGTGCGGGGAGCAGTAACAGGCCGGGCCGGGCTGGCGACGCGCACCACTGGCTTGGTGCGAGGGACAGGAACAGGTCGGACCGGGCTGGCGACGCGCACCACTGGCTTGGTGCGAGAAGCAGGAACAGGCCGCGCCGAGCTGACGACGCGCACCACTGACTTGGTGCGAGGGACAGGAACAGGCCGGACAGGGCTGGCGACGCGCACCACTGGCTTGATGCGAGGAGCAGGAACGGGCCGAACCGTTCTGGGAACACGCACCACTGGCTTAGTGCGGGAAGCAGGAATGGGCCGGACCGGACTGGCGACACGCACCACTTGATTGGTGCGAGGAGCGGGACTGGGTTCCTTCATTAACCCCCGCTCCTTCTGCTGCCTAACCAGCTCCTCTCGCCGTGCCTCTACACTTTCCTTCTGCTCCCTCTGAACCAATGACCCCCCTAATCTGGTGGCCTCCTCTGCTAAACAGCGGAACCGCTCTATCGCGGCCTCCCGCTGCCTCGTCGTCCACGGCGTGAGCCCCCCCCCTAAATTTTCTCTCTCTGTCTCTCGCACACTCTCTTTCTCTCTCTCTCTCTCCAACACACACACACACACACACACACAAACACACACACACACAAAGATAAAAATGATAACCGAATTGATCATCTTAACATCCCTACACTATATTACAGTGTTGGTATAACAGTTTCACTGTATTCACACTGTCTAATTGCCTAATTGTTTCACTGTATTCACACTGAATGCATCCGATGATCCGTTCCCTAACCCTAGCTTCATGTCCACGTTACATCTCAACCCTAACCCTAGCCTCAACCCTAACCCTGACCCTGACACGAGCTTCATGTTTACATCTCAGTTCAACCCTAACCCTAGGGCTTGATTCAATCCGTAGTGCTGAAGATCTGCTCTACACTGCGATAGAAATTTAAAGACAATGTTCCTGCGTTAGCGGAGATTGCATTCACGGCAAACGGCGATACTGTAAACTTCAGCGATACGGATTGAATCGAGACCCTAATATTTTCCATAACCCTTTTTCCCTAGCATTAATCTTATGGTGCAACTTGGATATTCCGTCCCCTTGCCAGAATTTTGTGTCTGCACATTTGTTTGCGCTGTGAATGTTGATAGATGATTAACTCTCATTAACAAGAAACATCCCATCCAAACAGCAATTCTTGACACAGAGACACAGACTCTCCTTGGATGATGCTCCAGGCACAGCCCTCTGCTGTTTTCCATTCATCTCTCTGAATGGGAGCGCTGTAGACAGGTGATTATTCAGGGCACGGGGGTATGGTGTGCCATGGCATTGAGATGCAATAGATCCAGGGACTACAGGGCATTGTTCCGCTACATCATAAGGAAGGGCCTGCAGCTGTACTGCAGCTGAGTCCAGTGCTGCAGAGGGAACGTCTGGTGGCGTATTCATTGTACTGCCCAGCAGATTTCATGAGACAGGTAAGGTTGGCACTGCTGGCATCTCCCACCACCAGCCAGGGCCGGGAGTCCTGGGGGTCTGGACATAACCTGTCATGTCATCTGTGCACTCAGGGGCCTAAGCCAAGTCCAGGTCTGTTGAACTGATGGATGATGCAATCACTGTAAACAACAGCACAAAACCACACCAGCCACTGTCCCCTTTTAACCAATAAATATATACTGTGCTGGTGAATGTATGATCCTATAATAATCAAAGCAACAATGATAACAATGCAATTATAAAGGGACTGCTTGCATCGTAATCATTCTAATGGCGGTTATTTCTGATGTTGTTGTTGATATTTAGACCCAAGCCAAGACATGAGTTACACATACCCGTGAGATGCTGTATACGGCATATTCTGTGAATAGTCCAGACAGACGCAATGCTGAGTAAACTGCCAAATCGAATTTCCCCATACCAGAATTAAATTAACTATTTCACTTCCAGCAGAAGCTTACCACTTAGCATAGCAACCTCAAGTGCAAATGGTGTTATCTCTAGTTGGACTATCTGTGTGTGCATCTAGAATATTTCCCTGGGTAACAAGCACACATGGAATTCTCATGTTAGAAATCCAAATGTTCTCCTCCCATAACTAATTGCTATCGGGGCAGCAGAGAACAGCAGAGAACCAGTAGGAGAGATAGAGAGAGTAAA
Organism: Coregonus lavaretus; assembly: GCF_964263955.1. Lineage (NCBI taxonomy): Eukaryota > Metazoa > Chordata > Actinopteri > Salmoniformes > Salmonidae > Coregonus > Coregonus lavaretus. The sequence continues at coordinate 49,084,828 of NC_139989.1, forward strand.
CAACTCGATAGCAACTCAAAGATAGGGATAGTGTATGGATATGGATATGATCCAGGTATATGCATCCAATGTTAATACAAATGTGTTACAATGTTGTTACTATAGTAAATGCAGTGAAGAACAAAGTAGCATAGTTAGCATGCCAACCCTGCACCATGTACAGTATTATGAAGGTGTCCTGTCTGTCACGCATGGATTTCATTGAGGACACTCTCTGTAGGGGACCGTCACTTGTTAGCACCTGCCTGTCACACTGACTGTGTCTGAGTGCTGTGGTGTTCCTATGACTTCACACACATGCCGAGACTGAGAAGTGTATCCTCAGCACCAGTCTGGGCGCCTCGTCTCAACACCAATGTGTCAGCGCCCTCTAAAGGCCAGCAGGGAGAATGCAACACTGAACCATCCCTTCAGCAACTGAACAAATTTGGTACACAGGATATAAACTGGAGTGGACACAGTAAATAAAGTAGATAGTCTAAAAACAAAAAGGTCAAGTCAAAACGTTGGCCTATCCCTTCAGACTCCTATAAGAGTGGACCTAGCGCTCCACCTGGCCAGTGCTTGGCTCAGATGAGATGCTGGAGGAAGTGCCAAGCCAGTGATGTAATCCACAGGGTGAATAAAAATGGATTTAGCTGGAACAGAGGGCCTTTAAACTGCCTACAGCTCAGAGACAGAATCGTACATATTACTCACCTCAGTAAATTGACTGCAATGATGGAGCGGTAACTAACAATGTCTGTACCACAAATCAGTCTATGGACAACATATTCATACAATTACTGACAAAGCCATTTTAATCTGATTTCAGCACAGATATGGGTCTACATTATAGCTCTAGACTGGAAGATAATATGGTAAGATAGGCTTTGGACGCGATCATTTTGGAGAGCCTTTTTCCTGGCGCCAGGCTCTCTCTCTCTCCGGCCGCTCTCTCTCTCCTGTCCTCCAGAGGCACCGGACAACAGACGGGTCGCAGCGAAGCCACACTCCAAATCCGGTGTGCAGATGGACACCAGTGCCAGCTCTAATCCTGAGCTGCTTGGCACTGTGGGTAGAGAGGAAGAGAGAGAGAGAGAGAGAGAGAGAGGGAGAGAGAGAGAGGGAGAGAGAGATAGAGAGAGAGAGAAGGGGAGAGGGAGTGGGGGGTGTTGGGAAAAAGGAAACAGTACTGGACATTTGGTTAGGCGGTGCAAATTGAATCTGTTCCCTCACCCTCATTTTGTTAGCAGCATAAGCAGCTGGGCCATATATCTCCCTGTACTGAGCCCAGGCAGCATCCAGACTGACGCTAGCAGATTGCTGGGCTTATATTATTTTCTGACCCTTAATTACATGGCCAAAACACTAAACGTCTGGTAAACTCTCTTTTCCATTCGCTTCAAAGTCTGCAATTCCCTCTACTCCAGCTCTCCTTCAAGGAGTGACCTCGTCCTGTCTGTTCTGCAGCCCAGGAGAGGAGGAAAGGAGGAGAGAGGTAATCACAGAGCCATCCATCACTCCCAGCAACACGTTCTCCTGTTCAATCCCTCATCAGCCACTCATGAACAAGGGGCACCATGCCAGAGACATGGCACTACACTCCTCACATTCAGTCACGTTGACATTGCGGCCCGATTTTCTTTAACATCAGCACACTTTCTCTTCCTCCTCTCTCTCTCTCTCTCTCTCTCTCTCTCTCTCTCTCTCTCTCTCTCTCTCTCTCTCTCTCTCTCTCTCTCTCTCTCTCTCTCTCTCTCTCTCTCTCTGTCTCTCTCTCTCTCTCATTCCTTCTCCCTCCCTCTCTCACACTCCCTCTCTCTCTCTGTCCAGTGGCTGTCCTGTGCCAAGGCAGGCAGTGTTCTAATGCACGCCTCTCGGAGCACCTAATTTCCCACCTGACCCCGACACTACCCATAAAGCGCTGGGTCACCAGCCGACCGCTCACCTCATCACACAAATTGTGGCAGCACAGGGCACCAGGCTCATTTTCTGTCCAGCCCAGCACTTTTGTTTCCATTTATAGCGTCTTTTCAGGGATTCTTATCATTATTTCCCCTAATAGGTAGAGGGAGGGTGGGTGGGTGGATTTCAACGATGCTGAATCGTGTTGCTAACGACAGCACCTTTGTAATGTTGTAATGGGTATTAAGGCCAAATCATATTAAGCCGTTCAGCTGGAGTGTGGTTCGGCCACTCTTCCTTCTTGCCTTTGTAGTTCACATCTGAAGGGTGTGGGGCAGTTTGCTGACGTGGCTGGACCAGAGACAACAAAATGCAGGTAGTGTTTCATCCCGGCTTGCAGCGCTGCGTGTTAAAGAGTGGTGCAGGACAATCAATCATGTCATTTGTATGCACTCTGTGGGTCAAATTCAATCAAGCATCCCTTAAAGCCATCTTTATCTCTCACCGGCTCTATACTTCCCTATTGGAGGTGACACGTGCCGGCTCACACCCAGGCTGTGGATACATTTGGCAAAGGGCCTGCAGATTCTCTTGGCACATACATGTATTTCACTTATGTCAACGTCACACAATGACAAACATGTTACTTCAAAGGAGCCTGAGGGTGCACGTAGTTGGTTTGGCTTGGTGTTTTATTGTGTATGCATGATTGGATCACAGTCTCAGTAGATTAAAACCCCGAAGCATGACATTATAGTCAGGGAGAAGCAGAGGGATTTCTTGCTACAGAGCAGCATGGACCCACGCATGGCATTGAGCAGACAGACCCGTGAGATAAGAGTGGGTCAAGTGCTGAGTATTGGGACTTGGCAAATCGTCTGACATCACAGTTGCTGCATGCTTTTCTGTGTAATTTACAAAAACTATTATCCCGATACCTCTTCTTTCCTGATTGTGTCTGTGCTAATCATTCACCTAGAGCCATCAAACTCAACTGGACCTCGAGGCCAGTTCCACTGCGTTTCATTGTTCCCCTCTAATCAGGGACTGATTTAGACCTGGGACACCAGGTGGGTGCAATTATTTATCAGGTAGAACAGAAAACCAGCAGGCTCTGGACCTAGTAGGGTAAGAGTTGAATACCCCTGACCTAGAACAACAACTGCTGATGAGGTGAGTTTAGAGAGGGATATGATGCCTTCTCCTGGAGAAGTCGTCTTAACGCATAGTGCACAGAGCCATTTTCCAGACAATAATCCAAACATACAACATGGGTGAGGTGAGGTCAGATAACACATAACAGCACTGATTACATAACCGCATTGATAATACATAACCGCATTGACCAAATAGCTAGACCATTCACACCTTACATTTAGTTTGAATATCCTTGTTATTCACCACTCGTCCCTATGTGGTAGGTGTATCAAGTTGTGTGCTATACATCCTTACATCCTGTGCTAAACTCAAAAGGACTTCCAGCCAGGTAGAGATGTGAGGCTACATCCATACTGTAGCAGCACCAACAGCAGCAGCAGTGTCTAGACCAGATGGCTGAGTGGTGAGCTGATGGATGAAGTGTCTACTGCTCCAGACACTCAGCCTGCTGGTCCCACCCCCCTCTCTCTCTCTCTCTGAGCCTTGGCCACAGGGCCACAGGACCACAGGTACAGTACAGAGCAATGCAGCTCATCTGTCCACAAAAACACTGACTACAAATATAGCTGTGCAAGGCTGGCTAGTATTCACACGTCAGTTAAAGCAATGAAAAGGTTGTATTAAGGCTTGGTCTATGAAATCCTGCTGACATCAGGCACACACTGCACACTGATATGTGAATGATCAATTAATATATTAATAGTGTTTCATTGTTGTCTCTGTTCACACCGTGTTCACATCAACTGGGTTTAAGGCAGATCAATACATATATTCACCCTCACTCCATGGGATTGGTCCTGGAGGGACCCAGCCTCCGTTAAAAATGGCCTTTACACTGGTTGACCTGTCCCTTTAAGCATAAACACAGTGGTCTATTCATATTTGATGGAGTGTTATGCAGGCCCTACTAAAATGTGATATGGTCTATGGTTTACAATAAAGGGCTTTGAATAGATACAAACCTGATATTTCAGGTTGAGTGTCACGGTCCAATCAAAAATAGCACATGTGGTCATTCAGTACTGCAGTAATGCAATAGTGTTGAGATTTGTTGTTCATTAGATAATATCTCTTTTTTTTATATCAAAGTTGATTATAACTCTTTATTAGCTCAATTTTAAGTATTTGTATTTGTAGATGTTTTATATGGCTTATTATATTATTATTTAAAGACTTAAAATTGTACCTCTTTAATAAAGAGTTTGTTAATGCCTTTGTTAATATTACAGTAAATATAGGCATGATTAGTTACTTACTTGTTACCTACATGTTAATTAACAAGTTAACTGTTCAAAATCTTATAGAATCTCAAGGGTCCTAGATGGGAAGGGAAAGGTTGGAAAGTATTGGAATCTTTTCAGCAGATCTCCATATCTAATCATACAGTGTTCAATTTCTCCAGCATGCAGCACCTCATGCAGCCTTGCCCTTCTATCAGGCACTGGAGGCTGCTGCTCTTTGTTATATATGCCACGGCTTGATGTATAGGGTCTTTTAGCCCCCGGTTTGGCTCAAATCCGAGGGCCCATTTGTTCAGATGGGCTTTTACATGGGCCATTTTAGCAAAGCACCCTCCCCATAAAGCCAAAGTGCCTCATTGCTTCATAATTGTGTGATTATGGTCATTTCCTGTGGTCGAGGTGATAGATTATATTTTAGTCCAACAGAGGCTTTTATCATTTTTTATCTTCTCGCTTGACCTTAATCAACCACGGGATGTTTGAACAAAGCCCAAAGACAATATTTCAGATAAAAGGTATGCATGGTGGGTGATGGGGGAGCCTATTGTATTAAGGGATGTATAGGCCTAATTGGAAACAAGTGATAAAAAATGTAATTACATTATATAGCTAAGTGATGCTAACACGTAATGGCTCTTGTAGGCTAAGGTAATGTAACCTGTGTGAAGCTATAGTGCCACCAAGTGGGGTTACCTTGATATTACAATCTGTAGAGTGGATGGACAAACCATTACGTCACATTTACCTTCACAAAACATGGCTCTGATCCTTTCTGATCCCTATTTTACAAACCAATTTAATCTAAAGATACTGCTAAATTAATACAATATAAACCCAATTTGATGATAGAATATCTATAAAAATATCATGTTTTTTGGCCACACGATGTCATCCAAACTTCACCTAATAAGCATACATGCGTTTCCCCTTCTGTTCTTCTAAACTACATATTCATGATATATACAGGTAATTGCCAAAATAAAGGAAACACCTAAATAATAGGGCGATGGGCTACCACGAGCCACCAGAACAGCTGCAATGCGCCTTGGCATAGATTCTACAAGTGTCTGAAACTCTATTGGAGGGATGCGACACCATTCTTCCACAAGAAAGTCCATAATTTGGTGTTTTGTTGATGGTGGTGGAAAACGCTGTCTCAGGCAGTGCTCCAGAATCTCCCATAAGTATTCAATTGGTTTGAGATCTGGTGACTGAGACACACACACACACACACACACACACACACACACTTCTTCTAGCCATGGTAGCCAAAATAATGGGCAAATGGGCATTTTTATAATTAAAATGTTTTAATTGCTTAATTAACTCAGGAACCACACCTGTGTGGAAACACCTGCTTTCAATATACATTGTATCCTTCATTAACTCAAGTGCTTTCTTTATTTTGTAAGTTACTTGTAGATCCCCTCACCATAATAATTGGAAGCATTTATGTGGCGTTCACGTGCTAGTCGAAACTAGGAAACTCAGAAATGTTCGACTTGCTAACTGGTTGAACATTGCACGTGTATAAAAATATAAACGCAACATGCAATAATTTAAACGATTTTACTGAGTTACAGTTCATATAAGGAAATCAGTAAATTGAAATAAATTAATAGGCCCACCCACTTGGGAGCCAGGTCCATCCAATGGGGAGCCAGGCCCAGCCAATCAAAATGAGTTTTTACCCACAAAAGGGCTTTATTACAGATAGAAATACTCCTCAGTTTCATCAGCTGTCTGGGTGACTGGTCTCAGACGATCCCACAGGGGAAGAAGCCGGATGTGGAGGTCCTGGGCTGTCGTGGTTACACGTGGTCTGCGGTTGTGAGGCCGATTGGACGTACTGCCAAATTCTCTTTAAATGACGTTGGAGGTGGCTTATGGTAGAGAAATTAACATTAAATGATCTGGCAACAGCTCTGGGGGACATTCCTGCAGTCAGCATTGCCAATTCCACACTCCCTCAAAACTTGAGACATCTGTGGCATTGTGTTGTGTGACAAAATTGCACATTTTAGAGTGGCCTTTTATTGTCTCCAGCACAAGGTGCACATGTGTAATGATCATGCTGTTTAATCAGCATCTTGATATGCTACACGTGTGAGGTGGATGGATTATCTTGGCAAAGGAGAACTGCTTACTAACAGGGATGTAAACAAATTTGTGCAAATGTGAGAGAAATAATATTTTTGTGTGTATGGAAAATGAATTTTAATTCAGCTCATGAAACGTGGGACCAACACTTTACACGTTGCGTTTATATTTTTGTTCGGTATACAACCAGTTACCAAGTCGGAAATGTTTGAGTTTCCTAGTGCCGACTAGCACGTGAACGCGGCAATAGCAATTACATGGCTTATAGGTGTAAAAGATGGCTGCCCTCAATGACTGAGTCTGCATTGATATATCATGAGCCAGTTTTATAAAAATACATTTAGAAACCTGTGCCTTATTATTGTGACTTACATGACTGTCTTGAGCTGGACAACGTTTCTTTCCAAATACCCCAAATCTGTTGTACTTATGATAACTGTACTACTGGATGAGGGCCTCAGAACGGTGTGGAAGGCCAATAGTTGGGATAACAGTGACACAATTTAGTGACATTTTTCCTAATAAGTTTGTGTTTGGAAAAGGGATAATTTGCTTTCTTTCAAGTTTCCTCTAATTACTTCAGTAGCACTGTCTCAAAATACATATACAATGTAACAAAACATGAAATTGTAAAAGCAACCCTTTGCCTTGAAGTGTATGCAGTGATTTTTCTCTTCTCTTTTGCTGTAAGAACATTTCAATGTATTTTTGCAGTTTTGAGTTTGCATGGGGACTGAATAGAGTGTTTTCTCCTCTTAGGTAAATGGTCGCCTTGGCGACAGACAGGTGTATTCCATCTTGCATCCCCCGAGGGGGTGGGCTAAGAAAAATGGGCTTAGGAGTTGTGCCCCGCCCCCCTTCCACCTGGCACATCTCCCCCAGCTCTCGGTGTCATTATGATGTCCCATCAAGGGATGTTTTGTCTTTAAGGATTCTACACACACTGCTACAGTAGCTCATCTTCCTCTACACTGTAACACTCAGGCCAAAAAGACAACACCTTTTGGTTGAAGTAGACAAGTTTATTAATGATAATAATGATGATGATGAGGATGATGATAATATTAATAATTAGTCATAATTATAATAACGTTAATGTCATAATAAATAGAACTCTTCATCTGAAGCACATAAGAGAAGCATACAGAAAGAGAAAAAAAGAAACACAAAGTTTAGAGTACAGAGCCAGAGGAGAGGGGACTTTTAGAGACTTTTACCTTTCAATATATCCATTGAATTTTTTAAACATTTTTAAACTTCATTTAACTGGAACATTTACAAAAAGGAGAAAGAGATATATTTAAAAAATCCTTATAAATAAATGTGTCATTATAGAACAAAATACAAGATTTTGGGAGTCAGAGGGGAGGGGGTATATTATGTACATTAGGGTCAGGAATACAAAAGGGGCGGTAGACTCACACAGTAGAACGGGAGGGGGTAGTACAGTAGTAACTCTCTCTCAGAGGGATATCCTGCTCATGTCACAGCTCAAGCCATTGTGCTCAGGGCTCAGGAAGATAAGGACTGGTACTTACAGCCTACACAGGGATCAGGAGGGTGGCCTACTGCCTGAATTTCACTGCATTTTACTGCATTTCACCTGAAACTGACTGGGAGTTAGTTAGCCACATACACTATGTAACTCTCATAATCAAACCTACGTCTATACACTAAACCTGCTTATGATCATCGCCTTCCTCAACAGGACCTGTTGCTTAATGTGATGATTAATATAAATGTTATTTCAATAAGGGTGTCTGTCATATAGCTGAGAGAAGGTAGTTGAGGCCCTGCAGGGCCAGAGTAGTTGTGTATCTGGAGCACTAGCTATCTGTTGTGTATGACTATCTAGAGCACTAGCTATCTGTTGTGTATGACTATCTGGAGCACTAGCTATCTGTTGTGTATGACTATCTGGAGCACTAGCTATCTGTTGTGTATGACTATCTGGAGCACTAGCTATCTGTTGTGTATGACTATCTGGAGCACTAGCTATCTGTTGGCAATCAGCAAGTTGTTAAGCAGGTCTGTAGCATATTTCTGGGCCAAAACATGTGTGTATATATGAGAGTGTGTGTGTGATTCTCTGTATTTGAGTGTGTGTTCATATGTGTGTTTGTTTAAAGATGCGCTATAAAGGTTTCGTATAATTTCAGCCAGTAGGTTTCCGGTCCCCGAAAACTGTGCACAATTGTGTACAACGTCATCCATTTTGTCTTGCAAAATTTTTTCACATGATATGTAACGAATTCCAATTCATACAGCATGTTACGAATTTGTAAGTGCTTAAGATCCTGTTCCAATCTCTTTAAGTGCAGGGGGAGGGGAAGATCAGTTCACACTATCACCATCACGCTTTCAATCATATAACACATGATCACATGTTACAGTATATCAGGGATATAGCTTGTAGGACGGTGCCCCTTATCTACCCCCTCTACTCCCTGACACCACCACCACAGCCCATATAATAGATATGTATATATATATATATATATTTACATACAGAAAAAGAATACATACTTGTTGGACACCCTAGACATTCAAATACATTCAAGAACTGAACCAACATTCTTGTTTAAACACATGTTTACAGTGACTCTCCTGATATAAAGTAAGGTTGCTTCAATAAATTAAAACATTTTTTCTTCTTTAAATGTTTTCAGTGCTGCAAATCACACAAATAAATATTCTCAGAATACACTGACAAAACAACATTGTAATTGACATGTTTCAGCCCTCATTCCTTTATTACCATTGGATGGGAACTAGTTCTATAATGTTTATCAAGCGACATAGTCCATATGCCTTAGGCTTGTGTTTTGGTTATGCACCTGCTGATGTATTACAATTAGATTTTTCGATTATAATTCAATTGTTACATGGACATTGATGAGTATTTCTCTTCTCTGGAAACGTGCATCGTTAGTTAAATGCACCCTGGCTTGTTGGTCTGTCTGTTTGAGATACTTTGTCCACTGGTGCAGATAGAGCAACACAAAGGCTTGGGCTTTGACCCTGGCAGGTGAGGAAAGTCAGGGACTAACGCATCAAACTCTCTCTCTCTCTTTCTCTCGCCGTGAATCAGAGACCTCTGCTGGGGCTTGGAGAGGAAAGGGAGCTGGGGGAGGAACTTATCTAATTTCTCTACTGGCAAACCCACAGACAAGTAGACCAGTGACAGTACTGCCCATGGAGAGTGGACCAGTGGTGCTGCCAGGAGGAAGTGGAGTCATGACGACAGTATCCACAGGGAAGTAGAGAACAGCGGTTACTGCCCATAGGAAGCTTGCCAGTGATACTGCAACAGGAAGTGGAACAGTGGAACAGTGGCACCAGCGCAAGGAAGGAAGCGGACCAGTGAGACCACAAAAGGACCGCGCACAGGAAGTGTAACCATAGAGACCTCCAGCTGGAAGTTAACCATTGACTCCGACCCACAGAAAGTGGACCTGTAATACAATGCTTCTGCCCGGATGCTGAACCCTCCTAGCCTGCCTCCGTAACATTACTGTATATATATATATATCACCTCCTCTTGTCTGTCAGTGACAGGAGTGGTGTGGTGTAGAGAGGAGCAGGACTCTCCCTCTCCTCCCTGCATACCACATAATCAGCATCGAGGGCCAACTGTTCGTCTCCCTTAGCAAAAACATAAAAACATATTTGTACATATATACTGTTTTATACACACTTTTTACTTGTAAGTCACAAGTTGTAAATCACAAAAGTATAGAAAAATAAAATGTGTTATAATAACAGGATGCTTTCTGTCTCTTTTTTCTCTCGTTCTCTTTGTCTTCTACCCGGTAAAGGTGGTCCCTGGTGGAAACTGTCTCACTCCGTCTGTCGCGCTTGTGGCAGGTTTTGACACCGCCGCCGCCGCGACACCACTCCGCACGCACGCCTCCCGTCTTTCCTCACCAGGCTCAGTAGAGGGACTCCTTCTCTTCTTCTCCTGCTGTTTTCTTAAAGCTAGTTCTCCTCTTCTCCTTGTTTTCATCTGTGATGTCCATCAATACTGAGCACAGCGTTGGGTTTGTTATTTACTGGAGGTGGATAGGAAGAAGAACAAGGAGACATGGGTAAGTCTGCAGAATGTCGCATCTCTGATTGACACATATAGACAGACAACCTACAAAGACTATGGTGTACAGGTGTTAGTGGAGTTCAACTGTATTTCACTACTTTTAATCATAAAGTTTGTCGCGTTAAGTTTGCTGTGTTTCATATTCCAAAAAACCTATTCAATATGATGATTCCATACCAGAAACCAGAAAGTTATTTGAATATAAACATTGAGAAAATGTATAGAATAAAAAAGTACACTCCTCTCACAAAAGTTCCCCTCCATCTTTCTTAAGTGTTAAACCATTGCACCCCAGGGAGGGGGAAAGGTACACAATGTCAGGTTAAGACGGGCTGACGGATTGATGTCAAACCACCCGATAGAGAAGCAGCATGCTTAAAAAATCTACTGAAAGGGAAGCTTTTGAGGGGAACAAAAGAGAGCTTCATTCTTTTTTCATGCCAGTCTTAAAGTCATACAGCACAAAGGTACGCTTTAAAGAGCGTCGGCCAAAGCAAGTGCTACTTTTCTCCACAGAACAGAGTGCCATTATCACTCTACTGGAGTTCGGCAGTTCACAGTGAAGAGTGTCATACTGAGGCCTATCGTAGTAGTGGAGAGAGGGAGAGAGGGAGAGCGGGAGGAGAGAGAGGGAGAGAGAGAGGGAGAGAGGGAGGGGAGAGAGGGAGAGAGGAAGGAGAGAGAGGGAGAGAGGGAGGAGAGAGAGGGAGAGAGGCAGGAGAGACACAGATGTCCTGGGACCCTTGTCATGACAGTCGCTCCCTAATTCAGCAGCGCACCGAGCTGTAGAGGAAAATTAGGTGAGGCTTTAATTTTGACATGGCTTTGTAGTGCTTCTTCCTCTGTCTCTCCCTCCATCTCCCTCTGTCTCTCCTTCCATCTCCCTCTGTCTCTCCTTCCATCTCCCCCTGTCTCTCCTCCATCTCCCCCTGTCTCTCCCTCCATCTCCTTCTGTCTCTCCCTCCATCTCCCTCTCTCTCCCTCCATCTCCCTCTGTCTCTCCATCCATCTCCTTCTGTCTCTCCCTCCATCTCCCTCTCTCTCCCTCCATCTCCCTCTGTCTCTCCCTCCATCTCCCTCTGTCTCTCCCTCCATCTCCCTCTGTCTCTCCCTCCATCTCCTTCTGTCTCTCCCTCCATCTCCCTCTGTCTCTCCCTCCATCTCCCTCTGTCTCTCCCTCCATCTCCTTCTGTCTCTCCCTCCATCTCCCTCTGTCTCTCCCTCCATCTCCCTCTGTCTCTCCCTCCATCTCCCTCTGTCTCTCCCTCCATCTCCCTCTCTCTCCCTCCATCTCCCTCTGTCTCTCCCTCCATCTCCCTCTGTCTCTCCCTCCATCTCCCTCTGTCTCTCCCTCCATCTCCCTCTGTCTCTCCATCCATGGAGCAGCCTACCCCACCTTCATTCTTCTACCTCAGTCCTACGGAGGTCTCAGTGGGGACTCTCTATACAAAAATATCCCCCATCACTATATCACTATATAGCAGAGCAGAGTGGGAACACAAAGCACCTGCGCTACATATAGTGCTCCTCACTGACAGGCAGGCCAGCACTGGAGGAGCTGCACTGACAAATATATTAATCACTCATGGATAAGTCAATTCAGGGGAGGGTTGGGCCGGTGCTGTAGCAAGTGGCCACTGTCACTGAGGAAGTTCAATGCATTGCATTGTACCTAAATTGAACATCTACTTATCTATACAATGCTGGTTTAAACCTGTAGAAATATTGGGTTTCATTAACCGTGAACAGGAATTGTAGAAGATTCCACTTTACTGTGCCTGATCAGGATAACAATCAACAAGCTAGCAACAGATTAAACATCGAGCGCTAATGACAAACAAAATGCTCTTAGAACCGCTTTATTCTGACACTCAAAACAATCAGAGGTTGCTTAGATATGCCACATATACTAACAACTAAATAATTGATGAAAGAAGAGGAAGGAAATGTAATATACTGTACCAATAAATCAAAAGCCAATTACTTACACCTTTTAGACAATATATACTTTTTTAGAAATGACATACAATTCATAGAACAAGTTCAGCTGAATTGAAAATACACAGATAAAACCACTATATATATGAATACATAGAAACCAGATAATCAGATAATTGGTAATATATGTGTATATACATGTATATATTTACAGGAAGTGTAACTTTTTTGCTTGTTTCTCTTTTATTGTACAAATCTTTTGGATGGATAAAGAAATTAGACAGTCAGCTTATCAAGGCTTACTGACTATAATAGTAAATACATCATAAATAATGAATTAACAAACTGTGCGTTCAACTTACACAAATAAACATGTTTAAATGTTAGCAAACTGTATATGACTGGGCATGTGGTTTATCACCTTAATTGAGTGTTTTTCATAATGTAGCTAGCTATGAAAAATGAATGGGATAGAAGATATTATAAAACTGAAAAACCTTCCAGCCTCTACACTTTAGATACACATTTATAATATTTAGCAAAATATAATAAGACACAATATCTATTAGCTATTTACATGTTATATGAAGCCTTGATAATCTGACATTTTAACAGTGTAACAATGAATACATTAATTATAAAGGGAGGAAGAGTTGTAAGGACACATCACAACTTTAAATGACAACACTCAAACCCATCCTAGTAAAAACATGACATCACTGCAATGTCCTCATGTAAGAATAAAACTGACCACGAGTAACACTGAAAGTAGAGGATATAAATGAAAAGATGTGTTCTAGGCCTACTCTCTCTTTTAACTGTGAAATGTAGCTGCTGGTAGACTGAGATCTGCACATTGTTATAGTGAAAATATAGTGTAGGAATGGCCTGTAAGTGAAGCTAGCGATACAGTGATTGATAGTGGCTAATTAGCCTGCTCTAATTTGTGGTGGTGAGGCATGGCGGCTAACACCCCTCCTGGGCATTGATGTTCCTCTCATAGGAGCTAGCATCTTATCAGGCTGGTTCATCTGCTGATATAGGTTAGCTGGTACATACGGTATGGCTGGTGCAGACAGGAAATGAATGGGTGCTTAAAGTGGAAGATTCTGTTTTACTGTATCAAGGTGAGGTTATCAATGAGTCAGGAGTTATAAAGTGATTTAGTAAGAGAGAGTTCAGTATGGCTAGACTAGAGGAAGGAAGTAGGCAAACACAGCCAGTGAAAAGCAGTAATTACTATTCGTCATACTATGGCCTCCTTCAGTGTATTTGCTAAACGATGGCTTCAGAAGAGCAGCATTCATTAAGATGTTTGCTCTCAGTCTCTGATACCGTGGCTTTCCTATTCAACTCATGTATGACTTATCTGCCCCCAAACTGAACAAGGGGATTCAAATACTCTATTTCCTTTCAAGCGGATCAACTGGTACTATAGTAATTACTAAGTTTAGCCGTCTGCAAAATAGTATTTTGAAACAACAGCTGTAATGACGGGCATCATTAGGAATTGGTAGGCAGTGAGAGGGAGAATTGAAAGCTATGAGGTTCTCTTTGACCAAGGCAGAGGGGAGTATTTTATGCGTGTGGAGCTGTCTCTTTTATAATAAACAGTGAGGGAAAAAAGTATTTGATCCCCTGCTGATTTTGTACGTTTGCCCACTGACAAAGAAATGATCAGTCTATGATTTTAATGGTAGGTTTATTTGAACAGTGAGAGACAGAATAACAAACAAAAAAGCATGTCAAAAGCATGTCAAAAATTGTATCAATTGATTAGCATTTTAATGAGGGAAATAAGTATTTGACCCCCTCTCAATCAGAAAGATTTCTGGCTCCCAGGTGTCTTTTATACAGGTAACGAGCTGAGATTAGGAGCACACTCTTAAAGGGAGTGCTCCTAATCTCAGTTTGTTACCTGTATAAAAGACACCTGTCCACAGAAGCAATCAATCAATCAGATTCCAAACTCTCCACAATGGCCAAGACCAAAGAGATCTCCAAGGATGTCAGGGAGAAGATTGTAGACCTACACAAGGCTGGAATGGGCTACAAGACCATCGCCAAGCAGCTTGGTGAGAAGGTGACAACAGTTGGTGCGATTATTCGCAAATGGAAGAAACACAAAATAACTGTCAATCTCCCTCGGCCTGGGGCTCCATGCAAGATCTCACCTCGTGGAGTTGCAATTATCATGAGAACGGTGAGGAATCAGCCCAGAACTACACGGGAGGATCTTGTCAATGATCTCAAGGCAGCTGGGACCATAGTCACCAAGAAAACAATTGGTAACACACTACGCCATGAAGGACTGAAATCCTGCAGCGCCCGCAAGGTCCCCCTGCTCAAGAAAGCACATATACATGCCCATCTGAAGTTTGCCAATTAACATCTGAATGATTCAGAGGAGAACTGGGTGAAAGTGTTGTGGTCAGATAAGACCAAAATGGAGCTCTTTGGCATCAACTCAACTCGCCGTGTTTGGAGGAGGAGGAATGCTGCCTATGACCCCAAGAACACCATCCCCACCGTCAAACATGGAGGTGGAAACATTATGCTTTGGGGGTGTTTTTCTGCTAAGGGGACAGGACAACTTCACTGCATCAAAGGGAACCTCCTTCCCTCAGCCAGGGCATTGAAAATGGGTCATGGATGGGTATTCCAGCATGACAATGACCCAAAACACACAGCCAAGGCAACAAAGGAGTGGCTCAAGAAGAAGCACATTAAGGTCCTGGAGTGGCCTAGCTAGTATCCAAACCTTAATCCCATAGAAAATCTGTGGAGGGAGCTGAAGGTTCGAGTTGCCAAACGTCAGCCTCGAAACCTTAATGACTTGGAGAAGATCTGCAAAGAGGCGTGGGACAAAATCTCTCCTGAGATGTGCGCAAACCTGGTGGCCAACTACAAGAAACGTCTGACCTCTGTGATTGCCAACAAGGGTTTTGCCACCAAGTACTAAGTCATGTTTTGCAGAGGGGTCAAATACTTATTTCCCTCATTAAAATGCATATTAATTTATAACATTTTTGACATGCGTTTTTCTGGATTTTTTTGTTGTTATTCTGTCTCTCACTGTTCAAATAAACCTACCATTAAAATTATAGACTGATAATTTCTTTGTTATTGGGCAAACGTATGATATCAGCAGGGGATCAAATACTTTTTTCCCTCACTGTATATAGTTTGTGTGGAGCTGTCTCAAGTCTATGTGTTCAAACAGCAGACTTCTACTGTTGTAATTCAGCTTAAAACCTAGACGCTAATTGAGTTGAAGAAACAGTGGAACTTGGCTTCAGTGAGCCGTTGTTCTTGGGGGATTCTCTGTGTTAGTTCCATTTGCGCTCAGAGCAGCCCTAAGCTTTATACTGGTGCAATGAAAGTGGATAGGGAGGAAAGTCATTTAAAACGGGTTGTGTCAACCCTACTATTCACACGCACGCACACACGCACGCACGCACGCACGCACGCACGCACGCACACACACACACACACACACACACACACACACACACACACACACACACACACACACACACACACACACACACACACACACACACACATAAACACACACACACACACATTCATAGAGTCATTTAATCAGAAACACCTAAAAATACATAAGCTAGCGCTTCCCTTCAAAAACAGTAAAAATAATGTCTGAAGCTTTTTTTTATCATATAAAAGCCCCCATAGTACAACCCTAAATACTGGTATATAAAAGGAAGAACAATGTTTTATGCACATAAATATTAGGCTTTTCTTTGATCAAGTGATGCTATATTATTTTGGTATATAACATTAATCTATATCATGTTCAACATGTTGACTAAACAGAACTACTTGTATATGATGTCTTTATAAACATGTCACATCTTGAAAATGATCAAAATACACAAATAAAGCCCACCAATCAGATAATACTTGAGAGGATACATACGTAAAGTATATCATTATACGAATAGTTGAGTAATTATAGATTTCCATAGTTGCATTTGGATCTATATATAATGTGTCTTGGCTTGATCTACTTACAAAATAGTTTCTTTGCAATGTTCCCATTTTCTCAAGAGTTCATATGGGGTAACTACTGAGTTGAAGACGTGATTGACACTACTATAGTACATTAATATGGTATGACAACACGCAGGTGTTATAACACATACGGAACAAGGTATTTTCTCCTGAATGTGGAATATGATACAATCATGTTCACAGTCCATCTCTCTCCTCATAATCGACAGTCTATACTCTCTCACTCTACCTGCTCTAGTAATTCAGCTCTTCCAGAGAGATTTGGCCAATAAGACAATGCTCTGTCATTGTAAAGTGGGGGAACCCATTGGTAGTGTTGGGTGGGTATGCTTGACTTGGACTGAAAGAGGTGCCGGTACTCATTTTGGGTGCTGGTACTGTTTATATCTAGGTGCAGGAGCTCAAGCAGTAGAAAATCTGAGGTGCCGGTGTTCAGCTCCGGTAAGCTCCTGCCCAAGTCAAGCACTGATTATGTCAAGAAAATCTTCAATTACCAGACAAGCACTCTACTGATACAATTAGCTGTCAGATCAAATCACTTGTAGTGGTTTATCCTGAGGTACAGAATGTTTTTGTGCAATACTGAAAAGTGAATAGTTATCAGGAATTGCACTACTTCATAGATGAATCGACAGTGTAGCCTACTAAAAATAATGATTACCCACCTCTAAACGTCACATACACCTCAGTTAATAATACATGAACATGCGAATCAGTGTGGAAAAAATCTTCATTTCAAACCCTACGTCATTTAGCCTAGAGTGCCATCACATTAGCGAGAGCTAGCCCAGTCTCAACCCCAGGTGAACTCTGACCCCTCTCTGTGGTGCAATGGCCCTCACTCTGCATGCTGTCACACCACATCACTGGTAGGACTCCAATTCAAGTGCATTAGGATACTTCAACATTACAGAGCAATCATACAGTTGACAGTGGCGTCTTGTGAAATAAGAATTAGCAGGGCATAATGATGTATTTGTAATGCTAATTGAAATACGATTTTTTGTTTCCTGATTTAATTGAATTCCAATTCAAGAATAGGCCAAATAACAGTGTATCTAATGCCCCAGTAGATTCTCATCCAGCTGACAGCCACAGCAGAAACACACCTCTCTGATCATGCATCATGCGTGCTACAGTAGGCTCACATTGGTTATGGTGACACAGCACCCATCTACAGCAGTCACATGTGCATAACATAACTTCTCCGAAATCAATCAAAAGCACAAAATGAACACAAAACAAATCATAGGAGCAGACCAATGATGACATCAGAAAGGTTGTAGAAATCAGCTGTAGCGGGAGGGCGGGTGTCAGGGGGAGGGGTCAGCATTGGGACCTGGAAGCTTTTAGTTTGATTTAGCACTCCACGAAGGACGAGGTGTTTGCTTGTTTGTTTATTTGTTTGATTTTTGTTTGTTGGGGGGGTAATGTCTCTCTGTCTTTCTCTCTTTTTCTTTCTGTTAGTAGGGAGTGAAGCGACTGTACCCTCCTCTGTATAGGCTAGCCTGCAACATCAAAGATGAAAAAGGACCAATCAGTATTAAGGTGGCGACAGCTTGGTTGTTGAATTCTGTTTTTTCCACAAATTTCCTTCCTTTATTGGTTTTGTTAAAATGTCTGTGTATGATGGACATGGGATTAAATAGCATTTAATTGAGCTGGTTTAATCAAAGTAATAATAGTTATTGTTCAATAGAGAATGCATAAGTTGGGTATGTGTGTGTGTTATGAGGAGGGGTGGTCGAGGTGTTGGAGCTGGAGGATAATGAACCTGGTAGTGATAAAGTATGAACGTGGTCTGAAATAATTTTGCTCTTTTTACCAGAGAGAAAAAACCCTTTCCTAGATATCCATATTCTTCTTTTGTTATGCCACATGGAGAAGTGGGCCCCGCCCTCAAATGCAGTTTCCATGCATTAATTACATTAAGCAACAAATTGGAAAATACTGTGCTTGTTTCATGCTTTTGACTGTAGGAAAACATTCCTTATGGAATGGCTTTCCAGGCTACAACAATGTCATAGATCCAACCAAAGCTAATTAAGTTCAAAGGAGTTTAAACATAATTCCCTTTCTAGTCCAACCGTGGTGCCCACACCTTTCTGGATGTGTATTGCACCAGAGGATATTGCTCCCTAGGTTTACTGCAATGCTCTGGTTAACCAGGACAAACACACACACACACACACACACACACACACACACACACACACACACACACACACACACACACACACACACACACACACACACACACACACACACACACACACACACACACTCACACATATCCCCTGTACTCTGAGCAATTCTGCTGCTTTTTGGACAACCTCCAAAGGCGAAGCCCCAAACCTTCAAAGGCTAATTTCCCTTCATTTAAGGGAACCCTCTTACTTGTATAAAACTTTCATCAGTATAAAAAAGCATTAGCACATTTTTTGCACGCCGGAAATCAGCAAAGAGAATTTTAAGCAACCTCGGAGGAACTAATTATTGAAAGGATTCTAAATGCAAAAATCGCTGTGCTCTCCTTCGGAACCATTAATCAAATAGGACTAAAGAATTAGTAACCAAACCAATTATTTTTTCTCAGCACTTCTGAATCTATTTCATGGTGTGTCTCTGCACTGTAAGTTCTGAACTCCTATTGTGTCAAGATGGTTAATTCACTACCAGGGTCTCGTACCTCACCAGCTTCCACCCCACCACAGTGATCCCCTCAACTTGCCTCACACACACAACCCAAGCTCAGACATGAAGGGCCAAATTCAGCCTGACTAAGAGTGGCAGAGAAGGGAAGGAAATTTGGAGGAAAAGAAGCACAGTTTTTAATTAAGTAAATGAAGAGGAAAAAAATTAATGTCTTAATTAATGAAAGCTTTTAGCTAGCAGCTGCACCGGGGAACTGTACGCAGTTTTTTATGTTGTTGAAAAATCGCATGCATGCCGGAATGGTAAATTTGAGTCATTTGTCTGGCAGAGAGCGCTCGTCCCATCAACCTTGTGGGCTGGAGGGGTGAGTGAGAGAACGCCCTCCCTCGAACCCTCCCTCCATCGCTCTCTTTCTCTTCCATGTCCCACGGCACACTGCTGCATGCGTTTGATGGTCGTTAATCTTTCAAATAAGTCTATCAGTCACATGCCCTCATTGTAAAACAAAACATTGAGAAACTATCTCCCCATTAGAGGATGGTCTTTTACTGATAGTATTTTCATCTTTGATGTTAGCTGCAAAAGCTAGCTAAAAACAGACATTAACGATTCAACTTCACCCCTTCAAGTTTAGAGTTTGGCTGAAGGGAAGAATGGAACAACTCATTTGGAGTTGAATAGTGACAGGAATAGAATGATTATACTAGTGTATAAGATGCCCATGTGTTTGGATTGAATTAGTTGTAGTGATCATTCCCATTTTAGTAGTAAAAAGCCTGAATAAAATTAACATTGTATGAGGTGAGATTGTGTGACATAACATGAAACAAATCCATTTCACTGAATTCACAATGACCACATGCCAGAGAATTCTGCTGCGCTCCACTAGGTCGTGCCAAACAGCATGACAAAGAGGGAATAAAGCCCACTGACTTGGCTTAGTTCAATGGTCTTTATCTCCGAGTGCTCCTGGAGCGACAGAGTACTGCGGCTGGTGGCCTCTGCTCTGTGTTAGTATGGCTAGCCAACAACAGGGTGCAGAGGAAAGCGAGAGTGGACTTACCATGGTCCCCACACTGTATGTAGCGGCAGGGCCGATTGTGTGATGGTAGGGGTCTGCTGTTGCATAGACTCTGCCATAGCTGCAATGGAAAAGGACAGGAGATTATGGTCATTGACATATAGTATATTTTCAATGCTTGTTTGATACTTGGCCCTAAAGTCAACATTTTCAAGTCTCTAAAACAATTATTTCCCTCTCTCTACCCCCTGGTTTAGAAAATGATACAAGGCTGAGTAGAAAATGAGTTCAAAGGTGATTGGATCATTCTCTGTGAATACACATTGTCCTTTTCATTGTCACCTCTATTAGTTGGTAGGGATGGGTACTGAGGGGTGAGAGAAAGAGAAACGGAGAGAATGAAAGAGAAAACAGAGAGAGATATAGGTGCTGGAGGGCTTGGACCCAGTCTGTGTGCGCTCTCTCACCCTGCTGTTGTTTACCCAAGCTGAACAGTGGGCTCACACCCCTGTCTTTTCATTGTTGCTGGTTTGGAACTAATCCTTCCAATTTCCTTCTGAAACAGGACAAGATGTGCGCCTTATTTATTTATTTACTCGACTTCACATATTCCTCTATTGACTTTTTTTTTCTTCAATGCTCGCTTGCAAATGAGGGTCTGTATGGAGCAGATAAGGCACTCCCAGCCAAGGACTGAGGGCATCAAATCAACCAGGAATAAAAACCAAGAGGCGAGAGGGAGAAATGTCATTTTCCTCAAGGAGACAAGACATACAGCCTACATGGCTTGAGCGGGGCGAGGAGGACATTATATAAGTTATATAAGATCTAAATATGGTGTCCCGTTTGAGTCCAACACCCAAGGTCAGTGAGCAGGACGTGGAGGGGTAAGGAGCTGGATGAGAAGGCTCCCTGGGGAGAAGATGGGAGAGGATGGGCTCTACCATGACATGGTCAGAGGTGGTCTCTGTGATACTCTTATCTACTGTGAGCACCAAACCCCAGAGGCCCACTAAGGCTAATCTATCTACAAAATGGGCTCTCACCAGAGTGGCATTGCTAACCACCTCGGGGTCACGCGGCTTCACTACGCTGATTGGCCCCTGGCAGGGCCTCTGTAATACAAAGCAGGCCTGTGGGCACAAGCTTTTTGGAAAATGAATGTTTCATATTTTACGGGGATTTGACAAGCCTCTTATGATCCTTGTGACCTCCTTTCATGATTGGCTGATTGCTCCACTGGTAAGTCTGATAAGGTATTGCTGAGACAAACCCCTATTGATCCAATGGGCATGACCGCTTATTCAAAAATAAACAAACAGACAAGGGAAGCAAAACAAACCAAAACAAACAACTCGGGCGAATTACATTAAATCTCAGGGGGAAAATATAGGCAAGAGAAACAGGAATTAAATCACTCCCAGAGGAAAAAGCCGCTGTCCAATTTCTGCTTCCTCCGAGCACGGCTGCTCATAATTCGAAGCGCGGCGAGGCCAGATAAATCTTACATTATCGATATGATCTTCAGGCTCTCAGGCAGGGTGTACGTTATCACAAGTGACATGCTCAATCCCTCCCAGATTAGATTCCCAAACCAGCCCACATCCAGTCTGACAGCGGCTTTGAAGGCCCGAATGAATCAGCCACGCCTCCTCAAACGGAGCACACCTGAACCCGAATGACATCAGTCAGAAGTGATAGAGTCCCTGCCCATCCATCCCTCTCTCCCTTCCTCCTGCAGACCCCAGGCCATTCATAAATACAGTTGATATACCCGCTCACCCGTCAAAGGCAGAGAGGCATGGGATAGATCTTCTGTTCTTTTTTCATCTTGTCGAACAAGGTTACTTTTTTTGTGTGCTTTAGCCTGAGGCCATAGTGGATCTCCTAATGGACAGTTCAATCTAAGGGAGGGTCACAACTCCAGAGAGAGTTTATCTTCACCCTTCTATGTGGGAGATACTTTGGAGAGTGGGGAAAGGTTGAAGTCATTTGTCAGACCTTGTCACAACTTCTAATTTAATCCATCACAATATCAATGGTCTTTTCTTTTTTCAAGTAATATTAGTTATTCTATATTATGTATTATTGCAGCACGTGGAATGCACTCACCTGTCACTGTAGGCAGCAGCTGTGGTGGGCTGGGCGTATCTGTATGCAGCGTAACCCCCCTGTTGGAAACTCAGACAGTTAGACAACCCCCCACAACAGCATGTATATCACCAATATAAACAGGAGGAGAAGAATAGCATTTACTAAAAGATCCAACATCGGGTTTGAAACATTGTCCATTGTTGGGAACATATCAGAACTGCATATTCTGTTCATTTTTCAAGTATTCATATGAAACCATTCAAAAAGTCACATTTCTTTAAATTGAAGAGTATGCACAGAGGCAACGCAAGGTGCAAGACTCCCAGAATACAGCCAGAGGGAGCTGTTTAATATTTGGTGGCTGAGGCAGCGGAGAATGAATGATCCCTGTGAGACTGGGGAGGGGAGCCAATGCGTTCCCTCTGGGGGACAGTGCGTGACAGGAGGTGCACAACACGGTCCACATGAGACAGAACAGAACAGTTGTGTGATAACGCTCCCCAAATTCAGTCCACATTCAGAATGGGGAAGCAGCACTGGCCTGCTGCATTATTGAAGAGACCCCTTTTTCTTTACACGTACCATGTTGCACAGGAGCAAACCAAGACGTACAGTGCCTTCAGAAAGTATTCACACCTCTTGAGTTCTTACACATTTTGGTGTGTTACAGCCTGAATTTAAAATGGATTAAATTGAGATGTTGTGTCACTGGCCTACACACAATAACCCATAATTCCAAAGTGAAATTCAGACATTTTTACAAATTATTTAAAAATGAAAAGCTGAAATGTCGTCAGTCAATAAGTATTCAACCCCATTGTTATGGCAAGCCTAAATAAGTTCAGGAGTAGAAATGTGCTTAACAAGTCACATAAGTTGAATGGACTCACTCTGTGTGCAATAATAGTGTTTAACATGATTTTTGAATGACTACCTCATCTCTGTACCACACACATACAAGCATCTGTAAGGTCCCTCAGTCGAGCAGTGAATTTCAAACACAGATTAATCCACAAAGACCAGGGAGGTTTTCCAATGCCTCGCAAAGAAGGTCACCTATTGGTAGATGGGTAAAAATAAAAAAAAGCAGACATTGAATATCCCTTTGAGCATGGTGAAGTTATTAATTACACTTTGGATGGTGTATCAATACACCCAGTCACTACAAAGATACAGGCGTCCTTCCTAGCTCAGTTGCCTGAGAGGAAGGTAACCTCTCAGGGATTTCACCACGAGGCCAATGGTGACTTTAAAACAGTTTGAGTTTAATGGCTGTAATAGGAGAAAACTGAGGATGGATCATTGTAGTTAATCCATAATACTAACCTAATTGACAGAGTGAAAAGAAGGAAGCCTGTACAGAATAAAAAATATTCCAAAACACGCATCATGTTTGCAACAAGGCACTAAAGTAAAACTTCAAAGAAATGAACTTTATGTCCTGAATACAAAGCGTTAAGTTTGGGGCAAATCCAACACAATACATCACTGAGTACCACTCTTCATATTTTCAAGCATAGTGGTGGCTGCATCATGTTATGGGCATGCTTGTCATCGGCAAGGACTAGGGAGTTTTTTAAGATAAAAAGAAACGGAATAGAGCTAAGCACAGGCAAAATCCTTCCAACAGACACTGGGAGACAAATTCACTTTTCAGCAGGACAATAACCTAAAAGTTGCTTACCAAGATGACATTGAATGTTCCTGAGTGGCCCAGTTACAGTTTTGACTTAAATCAGCTTGAAAATCAATGGCAAGACTTGAAAATGGCTGTCTAGCAATGGTCAACAACCAACTTGACAGATCTTGAATCATTTTAAAAGTAATTATGTGCAAATATTGTACAATCCAGGTGTGCAAAGCTCTTAGAGACTTACCCAGAAAGACCAAAGGAGATTCTATGAATACTTATATAAATAGATATTTCTATATTTCATTTTCAATAAATTAGCAAATATCTCTAAAAACATGTTTTCACTTTGTCATTATGGGGTATTGTGTGTAGATCTGTGAGAAAAATATTTATTTAATCAATGTTGAATTCACGCTGTAACACAACAAAATATGGAATAAGTCAAGGGTTATGAATACTTTCTGAAGGCACTGTAACTGGGGCTTAGTGTTTGGGATGTCAGGACCTGTGTATTAATTTGAGTGGGAGAAGGAATTAAAAACTTGATTGAGGAGAGCAGTCATTACTCCAACTGAAAAATGAAGCTGTTCACCTACTGTTTTTCTATTAGCGCCAATGGAGCGTTGGCCCATCTCCATCCTACATCCTATGGTGGGTATATAGGTGATAGTGCTGAGAGTGCTTTTTGAGTTCGGTTTGGTTTCGGTTTGACTATTAAAAAATAATCACGGTTTTCGTATATATATATTTTTTTAAACATTAAATGCACTACGCATTATGTCGTTTGAATGCTGTAACAGCACAGAATAAAACAATTAATAAAAGTCCCATGATGGTAGTGACTGTCCATTACGTCAAATGTAAGATACTGCTCTCTATCCCTCTCGATCGCACATCTTCTGTATCTTCTCTCCCTCTCAGTGCGCCCCACACAGACCAGACAAGTAGGTAGTTAATTACCACGTTTTCCGCGATAATCTACGTCAAATATTGGCCTGTTGGAAACTACAACTCCCTACTACATCGCACAATATAGAGAAACTGGGCAAAGTGCGCATTGAGCTCACAGAAAAAAATTAAAATAAATGAGATTTCAGTTAATCGCTCAGCACTAATAGGTGGTTGTTAATGATACATGTTTTCATTTATTTTTTTACTTGGGGAGGGGGGGGTCCAAAGACGAGCTACACTACTGTGGAGATGGAACATCTAACGACTGTGGCCAGGGCTCTTTGGGGAATCAAGTCAGAGGGCAGATGGGCCAGGCGCTGGGTTTGAGTCATCCCCCCTGCCCATGGAGGCAGGAAGTAATGGCTAAGGTTTACAGCAACAGAACCCAACAACACACAGCCACAATAAATCACTTGCACACATTGTCAAATCCTGCACACAACAGTCCAACACATTTGTTATTGTGTCTCGCCCCATTGTGTGTACATGCGTGTACACGTCACGTGTGTGCCTGAGTGTGTATGAATATGAATACACCATTCCTAATATACTCCCTGTGAAGCAGGGTCTCATGTTGTGGTATCATCCTGGATGCTCTTTTTAATGGCAAGTGCTTCAGGACTGTTGAAATTAATGGAATTTGACTAGGTCATGACAGTGACAGACATGGCTACTGTCTTCTAAATGATAGTGGAGGACAGAGAGGCTTGTGGGACTTGCTGTTGTTGTCACAGAAGAAAATCTGGGTGCACTCGGGCAGTCTGAAGCCGTTCAGTGTCCGTGCAGTGGCCACTGCCAAAACTAATGTCAGTAAAGCACAGGGGGAAAGACTGACGGCTTGAGCGATGGGGCGAGATACCCCGGGACTGGTCAGAGGGCACTGAGACCCAGGGCTTAGCTGGAGGTGAGGAGAGGAGGGAGGGAGGGAGGGAGGGAGGGAGGGAGGGGGGGAGGGAGGGAGGGAGGGAGGGAGGGAGGGAGGGGTTTGGAGCCAAACACCCAGGGCCGACATGACCGCTTTAAGCCACTACAATGTTCACTCTACGGCCACTGGTGTCGCTAACAGCCACTCACAAACAGTGCTATGACATGGGGCTGTGTTTGAGCCATATATCATTGTGGAGTCCAGCACTTTTGTTCCCAGACATTGGCCCTTTGCTCATATGCAGACAGGGTGAAAGTAAGAGGCAATCAGTAGCACTGTTGTCTGGGCCTGCTGTCATCTCCCTATTGCAGAGGACAAAAAAACCTACAGATTCAAACAACAAATTACATCCCCCCCAAACGCTTGGACTGCTGTCAAACTGGGGCAGCGTGGTAATTTCAGCATTATCTCCACAGCGTCCCCCTTTTCTCTGTCAAGGGCAGCGTGCATTGGGGCCGGCCTGACGCTGTGTGTGCTGTGGCCCCTGCCTGCATGGACAGCCCCAGAGGGAAGCTTAATCCCTTTATCTGCCTCCGCTCCTCTTATCTCTCACACCGTGATGGCTGGGAGGCACACAGGCTCACTAAGGCCCCACGATGGCCCCCTGGGCCAGACAGAGAGAGGGCTGTCCCCGCCCAGACACACAGAGACAGACAGAGACAGACAGACAGGCATGTATGTTCGCAAACACGCACGCACGCGCACACAAACACACAAACACACAGACAGGCACATACACAAACACACAAACACACAGACAGGTACAGATATAGGGCGGAGACAAGCCACCTCCAAAAGCCATTTTAAGGGGAGAGACGACCCGACTTGACACAGGACACTGAGCTGGGGTCTGTCTGTTTGCCAAAGTCTGACATCATAGGAGAGAGAGGAAGAGGAGGGAGGAGCTGAGGGGGTTTTACATTTTGTTGTCGGGTTTCTTGGCACGGCAGACAGAGGCCTAATCGACGCGGGCTTGGCAGAGAGGCAGGGGTAACGCTGGGGGCTGGAGAGATTGCGTTTTAGTCTCCAGGGCTGGCTGCTTTTGTCTGCTTTACTTCTGTTTCATCTGAGCACGCAGAGAGAGAAAGAGCCAACGGTACTTACATAGATTTCTGCTCCGTAGAAGCCATCCTGGTACACCACTCTGTGAAATGAGAGAGCAATGGGGGAGTTAATCTGGGTTATGGGTGGTTTTATATGCAGCCAGATTGGATCGGCACACTGATGTTTAGATCCTAGCCTATTTCCAATGAGAGCAAGTCAAGCAGACATTTGCATGGCGTAAAACAAGAATGATGGAAGTGGGCTCTGCACGTCTACAGGGTCAGCTCTTAGCAGCTGCAGCGCACTACAAATAATGAATGACATATTTAGGGGGGGAAATGCATCCATTTCACAATTCCCATGCAATTTTCTGCTCTGGTAAAAAAAAATAGGTATTTCCAGTCACTGCAGTGTTGTCAGGAGGCTACGGTGGAGGGGAGGAGGTAGAGAAAGGGACGGGGGGATGAAAAGAGAGAGCTCAGCAGGGAAGGAGCTCGGTCACATGATGCTAACATATAAATCACTGGGACGTCAGGAGAGGAAGTAGGGAGTGGAGAGGAGAGGAGGTGGGGAGAGGAGAGGAGAGGAGAGGAGAGGAGAGGAGAGGAGAGGAGAGGAGAGGAGAGGAGAGGAGAGGAGAGGAGAGGAGAGGAGAGGAGAGGAGAGGAGAGGAGAGGAGAGGAGAGGAGAGGAGAGGAGAGGAGAGGAGAGGAGAGGAGAGCCCCAGAGTGGGTGGGAGGTGTAGAGGACCCAGAGTCCTAGGACCCGTCCTCATCACTGGAGCCCTCTCCTCCCCTCTCCTCTCTTCCCCTCTACTCTCCACTCATCGCCACAGACAGGCCCTGATCTAATCACAGATAGCCAGGCAGCCAGGCTAGGCCCAGGGTTAGCTAGACCTCTCCTCTCCCCTACACTCCCATTGCCACCCAGACACCCAGGCAGGCAGCCAGCCAGGCAGGCAGTGTGCTGATAAGAGAGAAGTGTGAGGCTGAATGCTTCACATCAACCAGGAGATCATCACAGTCCAGTGAGACCTGCCCAGTAATATACTATCTCTGCTTTCTATAGCTTCCTATGGCCTTGATATTCATCCTTTGCAACACACACACACACACACACACACAGATAGCACTTATGCACAAATGCACACACATGAAATAACACAATTGTTTGCAAATGCAGCCACCAAACGTTTGAGAGTAGAACTGTTATAATAGCATGGTTCATTGTTGATGTTGTCAGTAAAGTGTACTACAGGTCCACAGATACTCACGCTCCATAGGCTGGAATAGGTGGTGGAGGAGGTGCTGTGCGGAAGGTGTTGTACACAGCCCGCCCCCGGCCTCGCAAGTGGGCACCCCTATAGGCCACCGTAGCCCCTGTGGCCGGGTAAGGGAAACCTGTTACTGTGAAAAAAACACATAGGAAGGAGGACTTCAGAGAGATGGAATGTTGGCATTGCTTACATTACTGACAGAACACATTATATAGAGACATGTGGCAGTGGTTTCTCCTATGACAGAATACATTAGGGAAAGACAAAGAAACAATAGATGTAATCTTTTCTGGGTGCGCCTCATCGAGCACTCTCCCCTTCCCCAGTCACTGCTATGTGCCGTACTCAGCAAGGATCCACATTTTGCTGTACGCATCCTTCCTGACGCCGCCTGCCACCGCCTCCCTCGCCACCCAGGGGTAGCCTTGAAACACAGCCTGGTAATGGATGCAATCCCACTAGTTTCACACCGTGGCGTTCACCTGGTTTAGGCAACAGTATGCTAGCTGAGGGGGAGGGGGAAGGTTGTTCTAGGTTGTTGTAGGTAGGTAAGGAGCAGTGTTGTGTGGTGTTGTAGTACAGACAGAGACAGGTGGGAGGTGAAGGTTGCTGTGCAGCAATGCTGGATGTGCAGGCCCTGGGGGAGCATGGAGCAGATGGGCTGGACAGTGGGACCACTGAGACCCAAACCTCCGGCTGACCCCATCCCACACCCCATCTGTGACCCCCCTCAGCCTATCACAGTCCCACACCTGTCCTCCAGCAGCGGTTACCAGCCAATGGTGATGGGGGATGGGTGGGGGGTGTTGGGGGGAGGTGCCATGGTCAGCGTTATAAATTAGAGGATAGGCTCTGGGCTGGGAGATCCCCAGATCTCTCCTTAACCTTCAATCAGTCCAGTCACTGTCTGATTACGAACTGCAGCGCTGCATACAAACACACCTCTCTCTCTCTCTCTATGATTAACCTGGCAAAAATACAACCCCCCCCCCCCCCCCCCCCTCTCTCTCTCTCTCTGTCTCGTCATGATTAACCTGGCCCTGAGTTTAAGGTTCCTCCTGCTCTCGCCACAGTCTCCCCCTCTCCTCTCCACCCCCACTCCATCACAACAATGCTAACCCATCATTTCTATTATTCTTCATCCTGGGCAAAAAGCCCCCTCATCTCCCTCGGACTGATTCAGTCATTACCTTGGCATGATTTGGGTGAATTCATTTTTGCAGTGAGGCTGGAGTGTAACTGTGTATGAACAGGAGGGTATATAGGGAGGAGCAGGAGATCACACATACAACACATTCATAACACTATCAAATTATCTTCCAATGGACTCACAAGAGCAAAACTAAACACAGTGGAATCACACCTAGTGATTTTACAGTAAGTCTGCAATGGAGTTATATGATACCCCGTATAGAACCACTCCTATAGACTGGTATAGGATTTCGTCTGGGGGTCAATGGCCATTACGGCTGGCTGTATAGTGTAATGTAGTGTTAACCCTGCAGGTGGATGGGATTGGGAAGCGTCCTAATGAACGGTACACACCAGCAACCCTGCTGACAGGGAGACAGATTAGTGGTGCTTTTTAAAACACGGACAGCCAGGTTTAATGTCTGACGCCATTAACATCTCCCTCCATTAGGGGCTCCACACATATTCAACGCCTGCATGTCATTTGGGCGGGAAACTCCCCCTATTTCCTCCCGAGCAGCCAGGGCACTTTGTTTGCTGCCGACCCAGCAGCAATAAACTGGTAAGACTCACAAGGTGGTCCTTTCGCTTTGGTGATTTATAATGCTGACCTTGACATTTAAATTAGTCTTTTTTTTTTTGGAGAGTCTGACATATAAGCTCAGTTGCTAAATGGCAAAAACAATCCTCTTTGATATTTTCAGGAGTTTTTTTTCTTCTCCCTTGTACAAATCGCTAGCATTTTTAGGGCTCCAAATCTTCAATTTCCTTCTTTTAGGTGGGGGGGGGGGGTGGGGGGGGGGGGGGGGGGGTTGGGGGGGGGGGGGTTGCAATCTGCGTTCTATGATATATGTGAATGTAAACTCATAATGAGTTGGCGATAGGCTACACTGCTTCAATAATAACCCATAAATCAAAAGTTGTTGTCACACTTTGGTAAACCCATGAAAAGCAACAACAGCTACAGCGGCGTTTGGGAGCACAAAACTGGTCTAGCCACCAAAGTCAAACACCTTTCTGAGAGAGAGGATGGATGGCTGGGGGAAAATCGGAGTAATGTGCTGGAGGGCGGCAGGGTCACACCGCACCTCATATGTCATATGTGTCAAGTTGAGGGGAGCTCAATACCTTTACACAGCCAGCCAGCCAGTCGGACCTAACCTCTCCTAATCCTGCTCTGTGCAAATTATGGGGTCAAAGCCAGCCTTGAAAAAAAATTCTCACTGTTGATCTCTTTAATGCTTCCTTCTCAAATAAGTCAGTGGAATGAGCACTTAATTCAAGCACTGGGGACCCAAAACAGCTTAATCTAATCAAGTCACTGGAGCTTAATTATCCCCTCAACAATGAGAGGATCTGTCCAGATATATTAATATGACAATTAGCCTTTCTATTCTGTCATTTACTCAGCTGGTGGCTTTCAGACGGTCCACACCAAACTTCACCTTTGGAAGTGAAAACATCAAGAGCTCTACTCATCTCCTTCTATCCCCTTAGGAATTAGTAGCAGAGAGAGAAGAAGTGGCTCTCTGACTCGTACAGTCTTGTTTGAAATGGATTCCCTGGTTCAGTTAGTGTAGGCAGGCAGAGCGGCTTGGTAGCTGTCAATTGTGCTGAAATTGACACACCATGCTATAGAAAAGACTAGGAAATACACCATTGAAATACATCCTACCATCATCATGAGTTGAGGTATTACATAATATTCATATTTTCATAGTAATATACATTTCTCCCTGGAGATGTATTTTGACGAAAATACAACAAAATATCCCCCATACTAGACAATGCTATCTGTCTCTGCCCTAATATCTCTCACCCTCTACCCCCCACCCCCTACCCCCCCAGTCCATTTGAGTGGGAACCCAATGCGCCTGCTGTTCACAGGACCCCCTCCACAGCTCCCTTACGGAGGGCTCCAGGGAAGTCTTGGGTTGCAGGGGGAGAGGAGGCAGGAGGCAGCAGAGGACATGGGTCCGGGGGTACACACCACAGGGCTGGGGCTGGTGCCGCCACTACCCCAGTCACCGCCACGCAGCCTCCTATCAGTAGGAGGAGCCAGTGTACCCTGCAAGAGGTTAAGAGCAGGGAGCCTGCGTGAAGCTCTCATCCGTCATTCTCCTGAATGGGTTTTGAGGACAATAAACCTGTAGCGCCAGGACGAATGGAGACGGAGTGCGCTGTCACCACACCACGATTTATAGCTCCCAATTTCACTGATCTCCCGCACAGAAATTAGGACTGATAAACAGTGATTAATCACCTTTACATCCCATTTCACTCCCACCCAAAGTATATTAAATGTAGCCATGATTATTCAAGAATACCTCCATGGATGGAACCACTAAAATGTGTTTCTTCTTTCGGGGCCATAACAAAATCATCAAAAACATGGTCAGCTGTTGTTTAAAGGCAGACCTGTTGGCTCCTAGTTAGGCCTTTTTGTTACAGAAAGGTATCTCTTATTTATGTTTCCCATGTCCCCAGCTGGCAAGCATATGTTGTCGTTTAGGCTTGGCAAACTTCAGCGCCATGTCAAGACGACTTGAAAAATTAGCAGCCAATAAATCACCATCGCCCCCCGCTTCCCCTGCCTGGAATGGTGGACCACACTCCCTCTGATTTATTACATGATTTGGGCTAGTGTGTTTGTGTGTGTGTGTATCTGTGTGAGTGTGTTTGTGTGTGTGTGTGTGTGTTTGTGTGTGTGTGTGTGTGTGTGTGTGTGTACGTGCATGTGTGCTGCATAGGTCAGAATATGTGTGTATAGGAATGTGTGAATCTATAAATGAAAAAATGTGAGTGTTGTGAATATATAAACATATCTTGGTGTGTATTCATTTGTATGGGATCTGCATGATTTTGAATGCATCTGAGTATTTCATGAGGAGTGTGTTTGTGTGTATTGGGAAAGGGATGGTGGTGTGTGTGTGTATGGGGGGGGGGGTGTAATTGTCAAGGGAAGATGGTGTTGGAACAGGGGGAGAGTTGGGGGGAGGGTGAGGGGGTTGAGGAGGAGGGTGAGAGGGTCTGGAGATGAAATGAAAATGATAGATGACTGCTTTCTGTCATGGACAGTTATTTAGAGGTTCGCCGTAAAGCTGTCCGGGGAATGAACAGATTTTAGTCTAATGAGCAGAAAGGAAAGCCGTTAAAGTGGCGCGATGTGCTCAGCACTTCTTCCAAATGAAATAGTACCATTTCCCCCTCATTAAAATGCAAAGGGTTCATATAACATACAGCAATAAAAGTGGCATGTAGAGGGAGAGAGATAGGGAAAACCCCACTGAGCTTGTCTCATTCCTCCATTACCCTGACCATGAGGAATACCAGCCTTCGACATGGAAGGTGCCAAAAATATCGCTCACTCAATCTCCCTTATTTGGTTAGGTCTGTAAAAGTCAATCTGGTGCACTTGGCAAATCCATCCACGGCAGCAGCCTCCCCAATCTGATAACAGTTGCTGGGGTGGCATGGTCTTAAAATCATTTTTTCGGCTTTACAGTGCACACCCCACAAACAATTGCTCAGGTTGCCTCCACTCTCTCTGTGAGGCTTGGATCATCCACTTCTTATCTGGCCCACAGTTCTATTCCAGATCCACTTTGATCTACAGAGAATGTTGTGTTGGAAGCAGGTTGAGACTGAGCCAGGTTCTAATAAAACCAGTGGGTAGACGTGGATTGGGTCTGTGTGATAGAAGCACTGCTAGAGTGTAGTAGTGCTAGAGTGGTGCTAGACTAGAGGAGTGTAGTAGAGCTAGAGTGGTGCTAGACTAGAGGGGTGTAGTAGAGCTAGAGTGGTGCTAGACTAGAGGAGTGTAGTAGAGCTAGAGTGGTGCTAGACTAGAGGGGTGTAGTAGAGCTAGAGTGGTGCTAGACTAGAGGGGTGTAGTAGAGCTAGAGTGGTGCTAGACTAGAGGGGTGTAGTAGAGCTAGAGTGGTGCTAGACTAGAGGGGTGTAGTAGAGCTAGAGTGGTGCTAGACTAGAGGAGTGGAGTAGAGCTAGAGTGGTGCTAGACTAGAGGAGTGTAGTAGAGCTAGAGTGGTGCTAGACTAGAGGAGTGTAGTAGAGCTAGAGTGGTGCTAGACTAGAGGGGTGTAGTAGAGCTAGAGTGGTGCTAGACTAGAGGGGTGTAGTAGAGCTAGAGTGGTGCTAGACTAGAGGGGTGTAGTAGAGCTAGAGTGGTGCTAGACTAGAGGAGTGGAGTAGAGCTAGAGTGGTGCTAGACTAGAGGAGTGTAATAGTGCTAGAGTGGTGCTAGACTAGAGGGGTGTAGTAGAGCTAGAGTGGTGCTAGACTAGAGGGGTGTAGTAGAGCTAGAGTGGTGCTATACTAGAGGAGTGTAGTAGAGCTAGAGTGGTGCTAGACTAGAGGAGTGGAGTAGAGCTAGAGTGGTGCAGGACTAGAGGAGTGTAGTAGAGCTAGAGTGGTGCTAGACTAGAGGAGTGTAGTAGAGCTAGAGTGGTGCTAGACTAGAGGGGTGTAGTAGAGCTAGAGTGGTGCTAGACTAGAGGAGTGTAGTAGAGCTAGAGTGGTGCTAGACTAGAGGAGTGGAGTAGAGCTAGAGTGGTGCTAGACTAGAGGAGTGGAGTAAAGCTAGAGTGGTGCAGGACTAGAGGAGTGGAGTAGAGAAGGATCTCCTACCGGCATACAGTTCAGGACCATAGACAGCTCCCACCACAGGGTTCAGCTTCCAGCCTATGGGGAGAGAGATAGAGAGACAGAGAAAGAGAGAGAGAAAGAGAGAGAGAGAGATTGAGAGAAGAGAGAGAGATAGAGAGAGAGGAGAGAGTGTGTATGGGTTAAGCAGGGTTAAACAAAGTAAGAGAACCCCAAACTAGTGAATATTGTCCTTCATGTACAGTATCTGAACAAAGTTGTAGCTTAGACAAGAGGCAGATTTTACCATTTGTGTACGGGTTGGCCACTTTTTTGTTTGTCATCACTCTTGCTGTTGCATTGTTCACCTGTTCCCCCAAAAAACAAAATGGTGCCACAGTTATAAAATACCCATCCAAAAGGCAGGCCAAATGACTGGCAGAGAAATACCACACAAATTCAGTAAAATTAGTCTGAATTATGCAAATGACCATAGAAGTTCACAAGACTGGAGAGGTTCAATTAGCCAGAGGAGACAATGGCCTTAAATCACCTTTACATTAATGTATTCATGATTTACATTTTCTTTTGAGATGATTCTATTACTGTAGCAAGTGGGAAAGCATGCACCAATTACCTACGGATATGAAAGAGAAAAAGCCAAAAGCAACACAGGTAATTGGTTGGATAAACAAACGTATTCAAAAGAAAAACTAAAAGACAGACCACTTAGATTCCCTCCATTTTGACCTGATGGGAATGACTGAATAGTGGCCTTCATTTATAGTAAACAAGACCAACATGAAAAGTATTATTCTTTTTTAAACAGGCAAGACCAATTGATGTCAACAGGGTGTGTTGGTAGGTAGGTAGGTAGGTCTTCTTTATCCAGATATGACAGTGAGGTCCTTATGGGATGATGAGAGCATACATTCCCTCTCCAGGCATAATGATGGAAAACTGGCACGTCCATCTTGACATGTATGGATCCCTGGTTCCACTGAGTGCTTCCGACACATACCAATATGCATGCATGCATGCATGCACGCACACACACACTCACTCACTCACACACACACACACACACACACACACACACGACACACACACACACACAGCGGGCACATGCTTATATGCAGGTATCTTGTGGGACAAAGGTGAGAGCAGGGGCAAGGGAGAGGTCAGCAGGCAGGAGGTAGAAGAGGAAGAAGAAGAAGAAGAAGAAGAAAGGAAACAGGAAATAAGGAAAAGCACCTCTATTTTGCGTCCCTCTACGATTGTACCGTTTAGTTTCTCCCGTGCACGGTCGGCATCTGTGCTCGTTTCAAAAGTTACAAACCCAAAGCCCTAAGAGAGAGCCACGTGTGTCACCAGGCCAGTAAGACAGACAGGGACAGGAAGGTAGACAGGATGGGTAAAAGATTGGGTAGGAGGGGGATTAGGGACACACAGAGAGGAAGGAGAGAGGGGGAAGAAGAGAGAGAAGACAGGACTAGGTGAGCAGCAGGAAGTAGAGTTGTACATAAGCAGTGTTATTAATTCTGTGGTTGTTAGCGAGACGTCAGGAGCAGCAAACAGAGAGATTCAAGGAGAGGTAACGATGACACAGCCTCACACACAGACACACCAACACTAACAAACCTGCCTGTTTTACCCAATTAAACACCACAAACCACCTCTGGAGAATGTCACTGAGCATCGCAGGCATTACACTCTGTTATGCAACATTATAGTCTAATCATTATTGTGAAGACTTCAACAGTATCCTTAGGAAAAACAACACCCAACCCCCACTGGAATGAGATGAAGTTGAGCAAGGAAGGAATATTCATAAATTCTTCAAGCAATTTAGTTTAATTCGATCATCAACCATTTATAATCCATTACAATAGCCAAAGTATGCTCTGTAGCAATTAAATTAAGCCATATGTTGGCTCTTTTTCTTAGACATATCATTATATTACCATTCATCATTGTATTAGCTGTGTCTAAAATCTGATGGGGGCATTTACCATACTATTAAGGTATTGGTTGGTAATAAAGGTAGCTATACATATCACCAACAACATATGTACATTAATAAATCACATTCTACCTCTAAGGAGGTGGAATAAAAAAACACTGGCTTTACAATGGGGATATCTCCTTTAAACTCACACCGAAATACCCTCCTCCCCATCCCCCATCCTCCACCCCCACGTGCCCCCTCCCCTGAGGCCTTTGTCACCAGCTTGAGTTATGGGGACTGGGAGACAAGGCCTGAGATCCATCACCAGCCTTAAGATATGCTGGCCCAACAAGTCCCAGTCCTTTAGTTTCTATATATACATATACAGGGATGGGAGGGAGAGGGAGCCACGGCCAGGCTGATAATTGCTTGAAGATATATAATACTTGTGAGAGATGGAGAGCATTGTGATCTTGTATGCATACACAGGATCTGCGAGCTCCTATTTTGAGCATAAATAACACGGTAGCTGTCCTTGGGGAGAGAGAGATAAAGAAATAAATTCAAAAAGGAATTGAGGGCAAAATTAATCCTTTAGACATTTCGCCTGACTATGGTTGGCCCCTCTATCTTTTTTTTATCATGCACAAATAATTAGCTTACACAGAGGGAGAATGGAGCCTCCATTTTTCAAAGGAGACAAACATATTGAACGCAAATTGCCAAAGCTTCATAGAAAATAGATTGTTTATTAATGGCCTGCTAGGTTCATTATATAGCGTGCAGGGTGCAGGAGAGAGGCATCATGGGTAATGGCTTTGTAGGGCACAAACAATAAATGCTTGTTACGGCGGAGGAGGCAGCTTTATCCGGTGCTCAATCTTGTCTGGCTGTGGGGGCTGAGTTGGAGCAGAGTATAGGTTCCCAGATGGGGGCTGGCTGTATACCTTACACAGACCCCAAACTACCAGGTAGGAGTGGGAATCGATCCCATTCATGGTTGAACACCCAGCTAGAGGAGGCTGTCTAATTTATGAATGGAATGCTCTGGAGCTTGGCACAGACGCTTAAATAAACAGTGGATGACTAGCACTGGGCTGTTTACACTAGAGGATGTTATATAGGACATGGTATAGAGCTACTGTACATGTATAGACACTGAGCCTGTTTTGGCGGTGATGGTTCTATTTTTGCTAAAGCACTTGATATTTGATCTGGGTTGACTATTAGACTCTCAAAACTAGAGGTCTGTATTCCTGGTCCGGAGAGATTTTGAAACAGCTCAATCACAGATTGATTGATTGACAGGGGTAATGATTCCCCAACTGAGCACAAAGCTAGAACAACAACCAAAGAGGCAGCAGAGAGAGGAGTGAATGCCTGAACGCAGCTCTCCAGCTCTCCAGGACCAGGCTTAGAGAACACTAGTCTGAGCCAATGTACACACGGCACTAATGCCATCATTACTAAACAGAAGAAGTACATGGTAATGAAGCAGCTGGGGTTCTAGTTCACTTACTTTGGATCCTCGCTCATTAAAGATAATCTCCACATCTAGAATCTTTCCAAATTGCTGCGGTGAGAAAGGAGACAAGAGAGGAGAGATG
This sequence comes from Coregonus lavaretus, assembly GCF_964263955.1. NCBI lineage: Eukaryota > Metazoa > Chordata > Actinopteri > Salmoniformes > Salmonidae > Coregonus > Coregonus lavaretus. The sequence continues at coordinate 49,122,230 of NC_139989.1, forward strand.
GAGTTATGAAAAGAGTCAGAAAATGGTTATTGTTGCCATGCATTTAATGTTACAATTGTTATGCAATGATGTCAAATATATATTGTGAGCTTATCAAATTATGTATTTTTAATGCAAAATAAAGGTACTGTGTTATCTGTGTTATTTCTATTTCATGAAATCAATTACGTAAACAATTGTTAAAACAAATATTGTAAACACAGTAGAGTTAGAGAAACAGAAGATATTTCACACAGAGAAAAGCTACATCAACATATGGCAAGGTGGTTGTTTGTAAGGTTGTGATGTGAAGCAGCTCCTGAGGAAAACTACTTTTCTCAAATCCCTGAAACTGGGATTTGACATGAAGAGAGACAGACCAGCAGGGCTTCTGCCTGCCCAACAAACAGGTGGCTTTCTTTCTATCTACACAGGTTCCTGCCATTTTCTCTCTCTTTCGCCTCCTCTCCTTTTCTCGCTCTTTGTTGGTGTGAGTGTGTGTTGTTTTCCCAGTGAACAGGATTCGAGGGATGGTCCCAAGGGGTTAACATGCTCAAGCCTTTCGATTTAACAGGCTCGACTTCGGAGCATTAGAAAACAGAGGAATGAAAGCCAATCGCAAGTTCCCCCTAATGAGTGGAGTGAGAGCCACTTTTAATTGCTGTCTACAATGGCCGTATTATTTCATTAAAAGTAATTACCCTGTCAAGCGGTCCGCATCGCCTTCATTTGGGCACAACAGGGAAGAAATAGGCCTTCCATGTGGTCGGCACTCAATGGGAATGGATGGATCATTTTGACTGAGCCACTAATAGGGGTTAGGAAGAACCGGCTATTATCTGCCTGCTCCGGCCATAGGAGTGTGAGGAGAGTGATGAGGGGAGTGGGTCTGGTGGAGAAGCAGGGTTTATGGGCTGGCAAAACACATATGACATCCTTCATCCCCAAGGGTCAAGTGCTGACCCTCACAACGCCTGAGAAAAAAAGTCAGAGTTATTTATGACCTTCCCAACAGGCAACGCCAGGGGCGTACATCTTTTTCATCTGGGATTGCAATTCTACATAGGCCCCCTCTCCACATCTGCCTCGTATGGCGCTCAGCTCCATTGATTCCAATGGTAGCGCTTTACCGCACCCGGCTCCATCACACACAGAGGCATTTACATCCCAGCGTGGTGCCCCTCTTTGCATGAGATGACAATGCTTCCCCATGCAATGTGCAGATGCTAATTGTTTTAACCAAGAGTAATGGGCTTGTGGCGTCAATTAATTCGTTTCTGGGGAAGTCATCTTTCCCACATGGCACCGGGGATCTCAGCCGCTCCGCTCCCACACTATCCTCCCTCCCTACACCCCTCCACGCCCCAGCTCAGCCCCAGCTCAGCGCAAACAGCTGCATCAGCACCACCGCCAATAAACAATGGCATCAATCGGAGGGGTCTCAGGAGACAGAGACAGAGCTGGGGGACTGACGTCACCTCCTTCCTCACCCCCAGATCAGACATAGTAAACAATCAACATATCAATAAGGAAATGAGAAAAAGCATCCATTGGGGAAAAATCATAGGCGCTAGTTAATATTTGTATCTCGTGAACTCTTTTTTATGAGACCTCGCTCGTTCGCTCCACTTCCTATCTGAGATGCAAATGCATTTTTACACTGTGATCAACTGGAATGCAGAGCTATCAACCACGGATAGGGCACCGTATGTATCCCTGCTTCTGATAGGCTAAAACACCTGAATGCTGTGAGGAGGCTAGCTATCATTAGCATAATACAGCATGGTGTAGTAGTGTAGAGTGCTGCTACTGTCTGGGAGTAGCAGAGTAGGGGCTGGTGAGATTGACTGGAGCTCAGTGTGAAAGCATGGTGGCCAGAGGTCTGATTGCCCAGAGATGTTTCTTCACTGAAAGCCCTCATCAAGCAGCCGAGAAGGAGTACTGTTAAAGAACCCAGGAGCATAATGAGGAGGACACCCTCAAGCAGCACAGCATGGTACGCCGCGCTACCCGAGCTAGCGCTTTGAGTGTTTTCCTTTCACTCCTCTAATCGCCCGCTCTCTCAAATATCACACTTTTCTAATCACTGATTAAGGTCCGCAGCAGTCGCCTTAATGAGGCTTTCATTCTGCGCCTCGTTAGTGACTCAGAGGGTCATCCTCTGCACCCTTAACCCCTACGGAGGGGTAGGGTAACTCTCAGACCCTCCCTCCTTGTTTAGGGGCTAGCTAGCGTCTGTGTTAGCTCTCTGCTGGTGGCTGATGGAGGGCCCATGCTAAGCGTGCAAGTCACTGGAAAGCTGGAGAGAGGGGCTCTTCACACCGTGTGGGAGCAGATGGAGCTCCTGGGGGCTTGGCAGCAGCACTTGGTTCGGCTGCGCTGCGCTGGGTTCCACTGCTCCACCATTGGCACATGCACCATCTCACCGTTACCTTTCCCTTTCGCTTTCCTCTGCCTGCCTGTATGTCTGCGGGCTCTGCTCATGTGTAACGGTAATGGTGTATTGAGCCCCTGGCGGCAGGTCAGCCATTAGAGCCAGAGGGATGGGGCTGCACACCACTGATCACACACACACAGAGTCATTGTGGAGGCCATGTCCAGGGGTGGAGCCGGAGCTGAGCAGGCACGTTAATACAGCACAGACATGCTATCTCCTCTCCCAACCAGCAACCAGCTCTGCCCACAACCATCAATCCCAGGACCCAGCCATCGACTGCCTGGAAAGTTAGGGAGGGCTGCTGGGAGGGCCACTGCGCACACACACGTCGGCCGGGCACACAAAGCCTCCAAGCTAATTACTGAGGCAATTTGGATTCCACAGGACCTGCTCCAGAGCTGGAAACAATAAACCCAACAATCAGACAGCACAGAGAGAGAGAGAGAGAGAGAGAGAGAGAGAGAGAGAGAGAGAGAGAGAGAGAGAGAGAGAGAGAGAGAGAGAGAGAGAGAGAGAGAGAGAGAGAGAGAGAGAGAGAGAGAGAGAGAGAGAGAGAGAGAGAGAGAGAGAGAGAGAGAGAGAGAGAGAGAGAGAGCAGCCGTGTTGTCCAGTAATTTATTACGCCGTAGCCAGGGCTCTCCTGTAATTAATATTATCAGTTTGACGTCGTCTCCATAACGATGAAAATTAACGCCTGTAGCTTATAATGACCTAAATTAGCGTGCAACATTCAAATTGGATTTTTGGCAATGCTCCCGATTCGAATCCATTATAATTCAATAATTTGTTTGTTGTGTTAATTTTTAGGACTGGTGTGAAATGCGAGACAGAGAAGTTACACTTCAAGGTAAAAGAGAGTACACCTGTTCAGGGATCAGGATGAATGTGTGTCTGGACTTTCTAGAGAGAGAGAGAGAGAGAGAGAGACAATACACACTCCAGGCAGGTACCGTGACATGCGTGGGTGGGTAAAGAATGGTTTCTCCCAGTGAATCTAGGGAGAGGGAAGGGATCTCACCCCAAACATTTGCCGCAGGTCGGGGTCGCGGAAGCGGAAGGGGATGTTGGAGACGTGTAACCTCTTGGGCTGCTGCTTCTCCGAGGAGTCCGAAAGCTGCAGCTGGAGCTGCAGGGAGACCTCTGATTGCGTCACGTCATCTGTCTGCCAGAGGGAAACAAACAGCAGAAAGACACAAGCAGCTCATTAGTTCCTACTACTGTACCTTCGGGTCACATGGTGAGGGGGAAGAGAGACAGAGGAGGACCGGCTAACTAACTTAGCTATTTTTCAATCTGGCGAGAAGCAGAACACGATAAACAGCTGATGAGTTATGGTTTAAAACCTGAGGTTATGCATTACAAATCTGCTTATTAATCTCTTGCACTTAGCTTCTGGAGCCACAGGAAAGAAAGATTGAGGGGTTTGACAGAAAGGCATGGATATAGATCCTAGCGCTTCTGACACATCTAGACTTGAGACACATTATTGGTGGTGTTTGCTCAGTGCCGTAGGAGTGCAGAGGCCCAGAGCTCCTACGTTGTTGTCTCCATCATTATGTGAATGCAATGCTGACATTGTGATATAAATGACATGTCTGATGTCTATGACAAATCCGACTTGTTTCTCCCTCAGACAAGAGTGATGAATTTCAACACGGCTGCTGGCTTGTTTACTCAAACCGACCCAGTTTCAGAGGAAGATGGTTTCACAAGATTTGTTTTCTGTAAAAAACTTCACTGGTCATCAGAACCATTTATCCTCTCCATGGAAGGATCATTAGGGACCAACTCTGTCTGCATAACAAGAAATTGGATCATTTAAATGTGTTTACCAAAATTAAAACACAGACATCTTACAGACACTTCTGGTGTTGTGAAATAAATGAAAAAATGATGAGAGGAGGGAGAAAAAAGAGAGAGAGAAAGAAAAAGAAAATGAGAGAGGGAACAATAAGGAGCGAGGCCTGGTTTAGAGAGAGAGAGGGTACAATAAGGAGCGAGGCCTGGTTTAGAGAGAGAGATGGTACAATAAGGAGCGAGGTCTGGCTTAGAGAGAGAGAGGGAACAATAAGGAGCGAGGCCTGGTTTAGAGAGAGAGATGGTACAATAAGGAGTGAGGCCTGGTTTAGAGAGAGAGAGGGTACAATAAGGAGTGAGGCCTGGTTTAGAGCGAGAGAGGGAACAATAAGGAGCGAGGCCTGGTTTAGAGAGAGAGAGGGTACAATAAGGAGCGAGGCCTGGTTTAGAGAGAGAGATGGTACAATAAGGAGCGAGGTCTGGCTTAGAGAGAGAGAGGGAACAATAAGGAGCGAGGCCTGGTTTAGAGAGAGAGAGGGTACAATAAGGAGCGAGGCCTGGTTTAGAGAGAGAGAGGGAACAATAAGGAGTGAGGCCTGGTTTAGAGAGAGAGAGGGTACAATAAGGAGCGAGGCCTGGTTTAGAGAGAGAGATGGTACAATAAGGAGCGAGGTCTGGCTTAGAGAGAGAGATGGTACAATAAGGAGTGAGGCCTGGTTTAGAGAGAGAGAGGGAACAATAAGGAGCGAGGCCTGGTTTAGAGAGAGAGAGGGTACAATAAGGAGCGAGGCCTGGTTTAGAGAGAGAGAGGGAACAATAAGGAGCGAGGCCTGGTTTAGAGAGAGAGAGGGTACAATAAGGAGCGAGGCCTGGTTTAGAGAGAGAGAGGGTACAATAAGGAGCGAGGCCTGGTTTAGAGAGAGAGAGGGTACAATAAGGAGCGAGGCCTGGTTTAGAGAGAGAGAGGGTACAATAAGGAGCGAGGCCTGGCTTAGAGAGAGAGAGGGTACAATAAGGAGCGAGGCCTGGCTTAGCGAGAGAGAGAGGGTAAAAAAGCTGTTTGAATATGATATGTAAACTCCAAGGTCCCCAGCGATGTGCTCCATGAGCAATGGCAAACACTCCATATTACACTGGCTGGCTGGAGTCACATACACAGACCCCCCCCGAGTACACACACACGCACACACACGCACACACGCACACATGCACACACACAGATGGAGAGAGAGAGCGAAAGCGAAAGCGAGAGAGAGAGAGAGAGCGAAAGCGAAAGCGAAAGCGAGAGAGAGAGAGAGAGAGAGAGAGAGAGAGAGAGAGTGAGAGAGCGAGAGAGAGAGAGTGAGAGAGAGAAAGCGAGAGAGAGAGAGAGAGAGAGAGAGAGAGAGAGAGAGAGAGAGAGAGAGAGAGAGAGAGAGAGAGAGAGAGAATGGGAAATAAGATTGTGAAGGACGAGAGGAACTTTAGATCTAGAAACAAAAAAGGCAGACAGACTTGCACGTACAGACACACACACACACACACACACATAGACACACACAGACCTCTCTCCACCCTCCAACAACCCGTGGCTGCAGACCCCTGGGTGATACATCTCCCACCATTTAGGAAATGGGATAGGGATTTATTCATTATAATTCATCATCACAGTATTATCATTATCATCATGATCGTAATGATGATCGCCTTTATTATTCTCATTATCATAATCACAATCTCCACTGTAATGGCCCTCATTTATTTGCTTTTATGGCCCATTCGGAGATGGTGACATACATTGTTAACACTGACAGTTGTTTGATTCAAGGTCCCACTTAGTCTCCCCTCCAGCCATCCAGGTAGGGCACGGTGGTGATGGCAGGTCTGAAAGTCCTGTGTTCAGTGATGTTCAGTGATGTTTAGTGATGTTTAGAGGTTATCATGTGGAGAAGGGCACAGGAGCCAGTGGAGGGGTGAGCTGGGCTAGCTAGCTCCAGTATCAGGCTGGTAGAGTAGTGGAGGGGTGAGCTGGGCTAGCTAGCTCCAGTATCAGGCTGGTGGAGTAGTGGAGGGGTGAGCTGGGCTAGCTAGCTAGCTCCAGTATCAGACTGGTGGAGTAGTGGAGGGGTGAGCTGGGCTAGCTAGCTCCAGTATCAGGCTGGTTGGGTAGTGGAGGGGTGAGCTGGGCTAGCTAGCTCCAGTATCAGGCTGGTGGAGTAGTGGAGGGGTGAGCTGGGCTAGCTAGCTAGCTCCAGTATCAGACTGGTGGAGTAGTGGAGGGGTGAGCTGGGCTAGCTAGCTCCAGTATCAGGCTGGTTGGGTAGTGGAGGGGTGAGCTGGGCTAGCTAGCTCCAGTATCAGGCTGGTAGAGTAGTAGAGGGGTGAGCTGGGCTAGCTAGCTAGCTCCAGTATCAGGCTGGTGGAGTAGTGGAGGGGTGAGCTGGGCTAGCTAGCTAGCTCCAGTATCAGACTGATGGAGTAGTGGAGGGGTGAGCTGGGCTAGCTAGCTCCAGTATCAGGCTGGTTGGGTAGTGGAGGGGTGAGCTGGGCTAGCTAGCTCCAGTATCAGGCTGGTTGGGTAGTGGAGGGGTGAGCTGGGCTAGCTAGCTAGCTCCAGTATCAGGCTGGTGGAGTAGTGGAGGGGTGAGCTGGGCTAGCTAGCTAGCTCCAGTATCAGACTGGTGGAGTAGTGGAGGGGTGAGCTGGGCTAGCTAGCTCCAGTATCAGGCTGATAGAGTAGTGGAGGGGTGAGCTGGGCTAGCTAGCTAGCTCCAGTATCAGACTGGTGGAGTAGTGGAGGGGTGAGCTGGGCTAGCTAGCTCCAGTATCAGGCTGATAGAGTAGTGGAGGGGTGAGCTGGGCTAGCTAGCTAGCTCCAGTATCAGACTGGTGGAGTAGTGGAGGGGTGAGCTGGGCTAGCTAGCTAGCTCCAGTATCAGACTGGTGGAGTAGTGGAGGGGTGAGCTGGGCTAGCTAGCTCCAGTATCAGGCTGGTAGAGTAGTGGGTGACAGAGTGAAAAGGGAGGAGGGAGGAAGGGGGTCTTCAGTGTTCCATGTCCTCCTGTGCTAGAGGTTAATAGCCTGAGTAGCCATGTTGGGTCCCAGGGTGACACACGGCAGACAGATGCCCGACTACTGTGGAGGGTGATAAGGCATTAGGGACCACGGGTCAATCTGTTTCATCGGTCACACATGACACTCTCGACCTTTACCGTATGTTACCAGACTACACAACGACTGACTCACTGTCCTGTCCTCCAGCTTGGCTACTGGCTTCTTATCATGGGGTCCTCTAGCTGTGTGTTAGCAAACCTCCAGATTCCCTTTTACTTCACACACTTCTTCCATACTGACTAGAGGGTAAATACAAATACGACTGACACTCATCCACCTATAGCTATCTCTGTGTCTCTGTTAGTGAGTTTAGCGCCATTGTATCTCCATTGCTCCTCCTGAGGGATAATCCGGATCCGGGCTGGTTGGGAGAAGGTGAGATGGTTTCAGTGTAAAATAATGACATGCGTATTACCATAGGACAGGGGTCTACAACCTTTTCTTGCCCAGGGACCCCTTCCCAGGCAACTGGCGACCCAGGGACCCCATCATTCGCTAGGAAATACATTTTTTTCACGTTTTGTCTTATCATCCGGTGAATGATAAAGGCAAGGAAAAGTTATCAACATTTAAAATGAATAGATTTGGTAGATAGTTTTTCATTTTTTTGACCTCCCCACATTATAATTGGAAGAGGAAGTGTAAACTCTTGTGTGTAAACTTGTTGTGTGTATATACTGACATGTACAGTGGGGAAAAAAAGTATTTAGTCAGCCACCAATTGTGCAAGTTCTCCCACTTAAAAAGATGAGAGAGGCCTGTAATTTTCATCATAGGTACACGTCAACTATAACAGACAAAATGAGGAAAAAAATTCCAGAAAATCACATTGTAGGATTTTTTATGAATTTATTTGCAAATTATGGTGGAAAATAAGTATTTGGTCAATAACAAACGTTTCTCAATACTTTGTTATATACCCTTTGTTGGCAATGACACAGGTCAAACGTTTTCTGTAAGTCTTCACAAGGTTTTCACACACTGTTGCTGGTGTTTTGGCCCATTCCTCCATGCAGATCTCCTCTAGAGCAGTGATGTTTTGGGGCTGTCGCTGGGCAACACAGACTTTCAACTCCCTCCAAAGATTTTCTATGGGGTTGAGATCTGGAGACTGGCTAGGCCACTCCAGGACCTTGAAATGCTTCTTACGAAGCCACTCCTTCGTTGCCCGGGCGGTGTGTTTGGGATCATTGTCATGCTGAAAGACCCAGCCACGTTTCATCTTCAATGCCCTTGCTGATGGAAGGAGGTTTTCACTCAAAATCTCACGATACATGGCCCCATTCATTCTTTCATTTACACGGATCAGTCGTCCTGGTCCCTTTGCAGAAAAACAGCCCCAAAGCATGATGTTTCCACCCCCATGCTCCACAGTAGGTATGGTGTTCTTTGGATGCAACTCAGCATTCTTTGTCCTCCAAACACGACAAGTTGAGTTTTTACCAAAAAGTTCTATTTTGGTTTCATCTGACCATATGACATTCTCCCAATCCTCTTCTGGATAATCCAAATGCACTCTAGCAAACTTCAGAAGGGCCTGGACATGTACTGGCTTAAGCAGGGGGACACGTCTTGCACTGCAGGATTTGAGTCCCTGGCGGCATAGTGTGTTACTGATGGTAGGCTTTGTTACTTTGGTCCCAGCTCTCTGCAGGACATTCACTAGGTCCCCCCGTGTTGTTCTGGGATTTTTGCTCACCGTTCTTGCGATCATTTTGACCCCACAGGGTGAGATCTTTCGTGGAGCCCCAGATCGAGGGAGATTATCAGTGGTCTTGTATGTCTTCCATTTCCTAATAATTGCTCCCACAGTTGATTTCTTCAAACCAAGCTGCTTACCTATTGCAGATTCAGTCTTCCCAGCCTGGTGCAGGTCTACAATTTTGTTTATGGTGTCCTTTGACAGTTCTTTGGTCTTGGCCATAGTGGAGTTTGGAGTGTGACTGTTTGAGGTTGTGGACAGGTGTCTTTTATACTGATAACAAGTTCAAACAGGTGCCATTAATACAGGTAACGTGTGGGGGACAGAGGAGCCTCTTAAACAAGAAGTTACAGGTTTGTGAGAGCCAGAAATCTTGCTTGTTTGTAGGTGACCAAATACTTATTTTCCACCATAATTTGCAAATAAATTCATTAAAAATCCTACAATGTGATTTTCTGGATTTTTTTTTCTCAATTTGTCTGTCATAGTTGACGTGTACCTATAATGAAAATTACAGGCCTCTCTCATCTTTTTAAGTGGGAGAACTTGCACAATTGGTGGCTGACTAAATACTTTCTTTCCCCACTGTATGTGTAACTGATAGATGCACACACACGCACACTACATGTTGTTTTTAAATGTATGTAACTTGTAAAGTATTTTGTCTGTAAAGTATTTTTCGTTATGTGTCGGACCCCAGTAAGACTAGTTGTCGCAATTGCCGTCGGCTAATGGGGATCCTAATAAATCAAATCAAATCAAAAACTCTAACATAGCCTATTAGCTAGAAAGGTAACTCCAAACACATTTACGCTAAGAGCAGTTGTTTAGCTGGTTAAACAAAGGTTAGCCATGTGTTGGCAAAGATGAAAGCCCAAGACAAGAAAGCTTACCAGCAGCCAGCGGCACTTGCCGCACTGGTAGCCTATTCACGGGTGCTTTTTCAAAGCCTATGTCAGATACTCCAATGAGTGTAATTGGCTCCAATGAGTGTAATTTGCTCAATATTAGGAGTTGAAGAATAATGTTGACATCATTAGAAATGTGATATTCTCATCTGTTCTACTTCTTGTATGTAATTTAAAATGTATTTATTCTGTTGTTGCTAGCGATATTCATAAAAACATTGGGGGGAAAAATCCACTTAATTAAAAAATATATATTTCCACGGACCCCCTGCAATACCTTGAATCACGGTTTAATACTCCTGCCATAGGAGACCACGTTCAGTGGCACTTTACCGTCCCGGCGGCTGCTGTCACAGTCATGGCGAGGGAGGCTGCTGGGGGGAGGATGATGCAACCCCTGGCGTCATCCGCCACCCGCTGCCTGCCGCTACCGCCCCCGCCAAGCCTAGCTGTCATCTCAGGTGGCGAGTCACCCACCCTGCTTCCTGTTCACTCATTCCTCTAACAGACTCCCTCGCCGTTATTTGCAAATCACTTGCAAAGTGCTGTGCTCAGCACATCCCCCCTCCTCTCAGTGGTATTACAAGCACATAATTGAAACTATCTGATTGGAACGCTGCCAAGCAGGTAGATTACATCCGATTAAGTGGGGGGGATACCGAGTCGTCGCTCACAATAATTATAATGCCTTCCTTTAATTCACCCCCCCCCCCCACCACCCAATCCTCCATTGTTTGTTTCCTCTTCTATAAAGAAGCTGCAAACGCATCCCTTCTTCGGTCACCTGAAATAGCAGGGGGTGAGAGAGAGGTAGAGTAGAGCCCGTCCTCCATCCCTCCCCTCCTCCCTCCCTCCCTCCCCTGGCCTGCTATTCATTTAGATAACACAGACATTCCCTTTAACTGGGTCCTATATATACTCATCATCCAGGCCCAGAGAGCCATAGGCTGCTAGAATCTCTTGCGAATCGCAAAATCTCTCTAAGAGAGATCGTCTGAGTGAGTGTGCGTGCTCTTCCATGTGCTTGAATTGTATGTGTGTCTGCATATGTATAGCCCATGTGTCTGTGTTATCACAAGCTCCCAGAATCCACTTTGGATAGTCCTCATGCAGCTGACACAGACTTTGAGAAATCTGGAATTGAGTGCAGTCCAAACGACACTGCCTTAATTTGTTATCTGAATAAAAATAATGATTACTCATGAAATCCAAACCCAACCTCTGACTATTTGAATGGCGCTTGCTAGATAACGAGCTCCGCTTTTTTGAAACAGAACTTGCTGGCAGCCCTCTACTACAGTCCCATTCTCTCTCTCTCTGAGGATTTGGAGAAAGTTTGGCTGCCTCTTTCTATCCTCAAGTCACCCTCTTTCATGTGAGTGTCGTTTGAACATGGGAGTCACACAGCAGGCCCCAGAGGTCTGAGTCTGGACAACAACACCTCCCTGGAGTAGAGCAGGACTGACTGGAAAGATGAGGACAGAGAAGAGAGGCGATCTCTCATTAAACACACACTGCCAACCCTCCGCCGGGAATTCACACAGAATCCATACATTTCATTCTCTTCTCTTCATGACTCTTTTAAAGTCTATACGTTTTCTGAGACAGGCAGAGTAAAGCACTGAGGAGTGGGAGCCCAGTGAGTGCTGATCTGCTACCCCAATCTGTGTTTCTGCAGGGTGTCCTAATCAAAGACACCCGCGCCCTTCTGTGGCACCCAAAGCAAACAGGCTGGGTCTGTCATTAAAGCAGGGGAGCGCAGCGCGGAGCAGCAGGGGGGGGGGGGTGCACAGCGGTGGGGAGCGCTCCCCTACACCAGCCGCCCCAGGGATTAGCCAGCCACTCTGTTTACAGCCCTATAATCTGATCCCTCTCTCCTCACTGGCAGGGAGAGATGGAGAGAGAAGGAGAGAGAGAGGGGTAGAGAGAAAGAGAGAGTGGGGAAAAGAAGGGGAGGGAAAGGGAGAGGAAGAAAGATAGTGAGAGAGAGGAAGGGAGCCGTGAAGGAAAGCAGGGCCGCCTCTCATCTCTCCATGGCCACGTCACTTGGCTTTCTTCACAGCGGGCGGACAGATGAAATGAAATCAAATATAAAATGGCGAGAGCACGGAAGGCGGAGGAGTGAGTGGTGTGGGGGAATGAGAGGCAGTGATACGGCAGGGTTCTGAGCAGGGGAGTGGAACCTCCTGCAAAGTCTCTCCTTACTCACTGAACACACTTCAGTGTATCTGCGTAGCTGCCATTAAGAGTCAGCCATGACGACGGAGTCACACACATCTTCAAATCAAACATGATTTCATTACAGAGCAATGCCACAGTTATAAACATGGCCTTGCTGTATCTGTACCTGGACATTACAGCTGCTTTTTCCACCCATTATCCATGGTGCTTCAGTGTTTCTATGGCTAGGAAAATGGAGTTGTTAATGATATTTTTTATGGGTGACTTGAATCCCTCAGGGGGGCAGCCTTGACCCCCAGCTGACCTCTCCCAGCAAGTGTTTTCATGTGAGAGGAGGAGAGGAAGAGAGGGAGGAAAGGAAGAAAGGCTGGACTGAAGTCAGATTTTCTCTTTTTATCAGGAGTTAGAGAGAGGGAGAACAGACTTCCGCTAAACCCTCCTCTCTGATCCTCGACCACCTCTAGAAAGGGTGAATCCCAGGTTATGGCATATTTTATATATGAAATATATTATGTATATTTTCACTTCATTTAAACCACATGTCAAAGCCTACCTAGTGGGCTCACATTGCTATAGTGTTTGCGCTGTCCTATTTGTCCAAAGTATAGGCTGCTGAATATACTGAACTCAACATATTGAACTATGACAAAAACTAGCTGTCATATGTAGAATTTTATATATTTAACTATGGAAAGTATCTGTGTAATATTCGGTATTTGACATATCAAATTCTGAAAAAATACCACGTACTTCAAGATGTTTTAACTACATGGGAAAATTGCGATGTAATATGCTGAATTCAACATATTTTACTGTGGAGAAATAGCGGTGTAGTATGCTGAATTTGACATATCTTACTATGGAATAATAGCTGTATGCTGAATTCCCCATATTTAACTCTGAGAAAGTGTCTGTGGATAACCCTGGCTTAGCGGATGCTCCTCAGGAGGCAGTGCAATATGTTGAGGGACATTCTCAGAGGTTTATATACATTTACAGCTAATTAGCTAATTTGACCAATTAGGCAGGGCTTTTGGCTGGCCTAGCCCAGGCCCCTGCAGGCATAGAGTGCATCTTTCCCTCCTATCCTTTCCACTAACTCCAAAACCAAATGGATCAGGGGGAGGGCTTGTACCCCTTTCACAGAGACTAAATGATTAATGTGTACAGCATGTTGAATCTCATTGGCGGAAATAAATAAAACACCTCAGGTTTCCACGTTTTCCAGAGAGCTTCTCAAAAATGCACTTTCATTTCGCCACAGCGTTTACAATTAAGTTAAATCAACGCCAACTCACGCAGAATCAGCTCCACGCTTTGACATCTTTATGTATTTTCTGACATCAAAGTCTACTCCTGCACCCTTGAACACTCTGGGTAGTTGTGTAACGTTAACGTTACCTAACCTAACGAGCCGTTGCACAACCTTATGACCGTAAAATGTAATATTCCATCACTTGCGGTATTCCTGCTTCCAAGCCTTTATTAACAATCCTACTGTTAATTGTTTTAAGGCGAAGGTTCCTTAAACACCTCCGGTCATCGACCTAATTTAAGATAATGCCAGGTGTGTATTGTGTTGTTGAGCGGTACTGACCGGTACAGTCGTGTTGGCGGTGATGGCGGGCGTGTTGTTGTCGGTGCCGGGGGGCTCACTGTGCGTCTGTGTGGGAGTGTAGAGAGTCATGGTGTGCTCGGGCACCCTGCTCTGCCCAGTGTAGTCCTGTGTGGGGAGGGGGTGGGGCGCTGCAAACTCGGCCGGGATGCCATTCTGTGGAGGAGGCGGGTACTGGGCAGGGGTGTACGGCTGGGCCATGGCTTCTGGGGGGTTGGTGGCCTCTTGGTTACCCTGTTAAGACAAAGAGGAGAAGACAGAGTTACATTCATTGTTCCACATCACTCGTGATTAAAGTTCCATTGTTAGAACAGCGGAGTACGTTGTTAGTAGTACAAGAGAACAACGCAGCATGAAAGCCATGCTGGTTTCCCCAGTGCTTTGGAAGTAGCTGGGGAGATGAAGAGTTGTCCTGCAAACTAAGTATCTCAGGGAAATAGCTATCATATCATATTTCACCCCCAGATTAGAGGATTCCTTGATCATTATTAATGAACAGTCTATGGTGTAGAGCATGGTTCTCTGGTGGTGGGGCAGGAGCGAGGGGGAAACTCAATTGCACTCATGGCAGAGCGCAAGAGGAAAGATCAATTAATTGATACAATTTTGATTAGAGCCGTTGATTCAAATGACAGGTCGGTTATAGGAGCAGCCGATTCCTTTCTGTGTTCCACTTTTCTTCTTTGAACATCTACTACCTGCATCTTACTTGATATATCTGTCCTGTCCTTGGCTCTTCTTTCTCAGCCCCTCACTCATATACCTCTCTCATTTTGTCCTACTTGTCTTGTTCTGTCTCTGTGCTCCTGAGTGACTTAAGTGATAGATGGCTGGTAGAGACGTGGCAGGCACTTTGCAAACCCCTTCTCTCATGCTGGTGCACATTGTTAAGCAGAGCAATGATAGGACTACAGGAGAGCATGTCTTATTGTTCCACTACACTGAGCCCTGCTGGAACAGATACCAGACCTCTACATTAAAAAACCCACAATTGTGTTTTAAAAAAGGTGAGACAATAACGGCAGAATCCAATAACACATTCCCACCAAATATCCTCAATCAAATTTGAAGATACAGATCACACGAGCTGAACGCATAACTCCTCCGATAAGAGAAGACAAAGAGGCTTATGGGTAAGGGGAAAAACAATAACAGTAAACAGATAGAGAAGTTTCTGTCTCTTCCTTTACAAGCCTTAACTGGCTAGGGATGGAGAAAGAGGAGAGATAAATGCTTTTTATTCCTTTTTTCTCACTTGTGTGCATTGCTGTTTGGCCTCCATGTTGCAGGCAGGCTTCCACAGACAGCCGTAGCTAGTTGGGCTGGAGGAGAGGAGAGGAGGCCTGTGCTTTAATGAGGGATTGGAGCCGTGCAGCACAGCGCTGTAAATGTTTTGGAAACAATGCTACACTGATGTGTTGCCAAACAAACCACAGTCCAAACCACTTGGCCAATTAAGGAAATGCCTCCATTATCTAAATGAAAAAAGAAAGGCCCTTCAGCCTTGAGAGATGAGGAGGATTGACCAGGTTCCATAGAGGCCACAGTCTCAAGGCCTGCGCCCTAAACTCCTCCCTGACCTCACCTACCCTGCCTACCTCCATCTCTCTCTCCTTACCTCCCCTCTCGTTCCCCCCGTCTCTTTCTTCCCTCTCTCTTCGTGCTGAAACTTTTTAAATCTCTCCCCCTGTGCTCTACTTTTCCTCTCCCTCTAGTCATGGCGTTATATAACCCACTTGCATTGCAGGGCATCCTTATTCAAGGCGACTCTTGATGTCGGCAATTTTTTACTTTTAAGCACCCATTTCAAGGAAGGGGGGTGGTTAGCTACCTAAAAAACGGAAGGTTCTCATGGCACAGCAGCAGCTGAGACCTTTCACATAGTGGTCTAACATCAACAAATCAGTTTGGAGAGAAAGCTTGAGTCCAGATGACAATAAGGCATGTATGAGAAACAGTTTTCACACCATAAGGGAGATCAAGGTTACATTAAAGCATTCTGTTAGACATGGCGAGGCACAGAGCACCAGTGTATTTGTGTCACGCCTATTGTTCTTGAAGCATAAAACAAGGGCATGGGACTGAAACGAGCCATGTGACACACAACACTGGGTAACAACCTGGAGCTGGGAGGGAGAGCGAGAGAGAGAGAGAGCGAGAGAGAGAGAGCGAGAGAGAGAGAGCGAGAGAGAGAGAGAGAGAGAGAGAGAGAGAGAGACAGCAACCAAAGTGTTGTACTGCACTATACAGCACCACAGCACTGTTTCAAAGGGCAGCAAACCAAAAGCAAGGAGTGGGGGGCTATGAGGGGTGAGTAGAGAACGGGGCTCATTAGTGAAACACAAAGTAACACTGGCTCTCGTATGATCTTCCCCTTCTCTCTGATGTATGTGACAAACAAGTTATTGAACTAGAAATGAACTAGGAGAGAAAAAAGGGCCCATGCAAATCAGCAGGAGTAGCGTTGGTCCCTCTGCGACCACACGCCCTTTTAGCTGGTGCTGGCTTAGCATCATCATGATAATCCACAGTGCCTGATGAAAACCCCAACACCATATAAACCATAAAGCTTTCAGGCGCAGGGCACAGTTCCCATCTCTCCCATCTCTCATGGCTCTGAGGGGGAGACGTTAAGTTATGGCTGGAGAAAAACTGCTCCTGGTCGTTTGTGTGGTGTTATCAGGCCCCGGGCGGCAGGCGGCATTCGTCCACCTTCAGGCGTGTTAACGATGGGCGAGCAGGTCCCTCCGTTGTAATTCAGCGCCCCCGCACAAGGCCAGGTGGTGGGAGTTAGCTAAACCCCTCCTCCATCGACAGGACCAAGGGGAATACAGGAATCCAGACAAAACAGCCAGCCTGTATCGATCTCCTATCTCTCTCTCGCTCATGCTATCTCTTACTCCCACCTCTCTCTCTCTCCATCTCTCTCTCCTTTACCGCTCCACCCCTATTACAGAAGAGCACAATAAAAAACACTCTCTTTAATCTTAAGCACTCTCCCAGTGTAAAATTGAATTGAAACCCTTACTTAAGGAAATCACTTTTGGTAGCAGAGTTTTTGTTTTTACAGTCAGCATTAGGCAGCACTGTCTAAGGTGCACGGTGGTGAGGAGGTTGGGCAGGCCCAAATGGCTTGGACTTCCAGACCTGATCGTATAGAGAGAAACACAGGGCAATGGACAGGTGGAGAGAGATGCTACTGTAACTGCTAACTGGTGTTAGCTCCTTTGATGATGGAAGCTCCATTCTATCTCCATGGATACCATGGGTAGAGCTCTTGGCCAGTGGCCAACAATCTCTGCTCCTTTTCAGCAAAGTTGCTGGGGACTTGCTCTCTGAGTCGGACAGGCAGAGATGGGCTGATCACATACAGTAGCTGGGGAGAACTCATATCAGCAGAGTGGTGTCAGTTCCTGTACTGTGCATGGGAGGTCAGAGGGCAAAGCTAAGGCTAAAGACAGTAGGCGACTAATTGTGTTGCATTGAATCCAGGGGGAAATCACTCAAATGGGAGCCACTGATTATATCAGCTATGGATGTGTGATTGAGTGGGCAGCTTTATGGCTTTTACTCAGACACACCGAGTCAGCCGCTCGGACTCAATTGTTAGAGACAGGAAGACCTTAAAAGGTCTCTACCACACAGGTTAATCTGTCACCAGATCCAACATTAGACCTGTTACAATTTTAGATGATCCATTTGAGATGTTGAGCTACAAGAATACCAGGTGAATATCGAGAATATTTTCATTTCTGAGTAATTCAGCACATATTTGTGTTTTGTAGCCTACATTAGTTACTGAACTAGCATGTTGACAGGAACCCTTTAAAATGTTTCAAGTTTTCAGAACTTATCCAGTGCAGTGAGTCCAAAGGAGAGTGTGGAGTGTTTTCTAGCGACAGCACAGCTCCAAGACATAGAGAAGAGAAGCACTCATCTCACTTTAATGACTGCCTCACTGAGAGGAAGGCCAACTTGTGACAAATCCCATTGGGCCATTGCAGCAGAAAACAGAGTGGGGACAAACGGAGAGTGTCACGTAGCTCAACAGTGGGCAACTTAGAGCATGCAACACAAACAAAACACAGCAAGGACTTTCAGCCAGCCAGGCGCATAAAATACCCTTGTTGTTTTCAACCCCGCTACTGACACCCAGCTAATTGAACTCCAACAAACAGACAGGCAGAAAAGGCAGGCAGGCCAGTGAGGCAGGCCTGGGATGATTTTGAACATCCAGCAACTGGCATTAGTTTTGTCTTAACAGGCACACATAAATAAAGCTTGAGTCTAGCTAGGTCATTTTAATTTGGCAAAGCCATATTATCGTGCTCCAACACTCCGTTAGAGTTAGCAGTGTTAGCAGCGCTAGCATCTCACCAGAGGCTGCAGCCAGCCAGGGAGAGCCTGTTAATTACAACCACCTGCCATCCATTCAAGGTCAGTCAGAAAAGCCCAACTCAGAGGCAGAGGTAAACAACAACAACAAACAAATCCTCCAGTTGGGTTTCTCGTGATGAAGCAGATTTCCGGGCGCACCGGCTGGCTTTTCCCCCTCATTGTCTGCCAATTACAGCGAAACTTTGTGAGAGAGAGAGGGGAGAGAGCATGGAGAGGTGGAGATGCAGCGGCCCAATTTAATGCAGATTTGAAGCACCTGAGAAAAGCCTTTGCATCCCCCTAGCTACCCCCAGTGTTCTTCCACACCACTCTTCAGCAGGTTTGGGAATCCAAATAGGCTAGGCACGGCATTATTATTTCCCTTCATATTTCCTCTCTTGCCAACTCTCATCTCTATGGAGATAAATACTGCATCTACACTCGGCCCCCTGGAGTGAATTGAGATTTTTTGCACACCGTGTTTTTTTTCTTCAAGAGCCTTAATCGTTTTCACATGTCACTTATGTTTCAATCCCTCTAACATGATTTTTCCTAATTATTGGGAGCACTTATTTGTGATTCATGCCGTGTTCACATGCTAGTCGGAACTAGGAAACTCAGAAATGTCCAACTTTCTAACTGGTTGAACGCAGCACATGTATAACTTGCAACCAGTTAGCAAGTCAGAAATGTCAGAGTTTCCTAGTTCCAACTAGCACGTGAACGCGGCTTCACCCTCGGACAGGGTATTAAAGGGAGAGTTAATTTCCCTCTATCCCTTGTTGATTTCTTTATTACATTGCTGCTGCACCGCACAACACCACACTCCGAGTCTCAGCCTGTGCCGATCGAGATGGGACTGCTCTTAGCTTCTGCTGTGCTGCGACTAGCAAGTGTTACTATACCTCAGAGACGACTGGAGCGCCACTTAATAAACAGAGCAGACAGAGGATCACTTTGAACTCCTGTGACATGTAATGAACCTGTCTGTCTCCTCCTCACCCACCCGCCCGCCGTAGCAGCCATGCATGGATCTGATCTGTCTGGGGCTGGAGAACGGCGCATTAAAAAGCTCCTAATAAACCAACAGGCTCTTTAAAAACAACTATAATTTACAGATGATCAGACACGCCATGCTTTCCCCACACCATAAAAGCAGATAATTGCCTTTTTCAATGTTGTTGCCTTTTTGTTGTGTAACAGGCATTTACATCAGGGACTAATTATTCCAGACTTGTTGTCGGAATTTAAATAGACATGTGGGCTGTGTGTCGTTTTTTAAATCAACTAAGCCCGCAGGCGTTGCTTTTAACCTGATCAAATGTACTACAATAAATCTCAGTCCGATACACGATAGTCTTCTCCCCCTCTCAATCGTCCTTCTCATGTATCAAATTACATGAACAGATTGATATTGGTATACTTTTATTACACATGTTCTAAATTGATAAGACTCTTCAATTTCTAGAAATTGCCATTGATCACGGAGATAAAGACCTATCTGAAATGAAAATTGATGATTGAGCAGTTGATCAGGGACATTATTTTGATTCTGGTCATACACATGTGAATCAATTCTCGTACCGTGTCGATCCACTGATCTACACTAGATCTAATTTAGCCGGCAAATGAGTATTTTTCTACTGTAATTCAACACTGATGAAGTGACACCAACATTTGGTCCGGAACCAGCTGAGTGTCATTGTGATGTGGTCTCTCTTTGAGGGTTATGATAAGAGGCCAGAGTGCCTCATAAGGGACAAATGCCAGCGCTTAAACATGCAGGAATCTCAACATGACATTCGTTGACCGCTGTGACAATGGAAAACATATGCAAATGAGACAGAGTGTCACTCTCATTATGACCCTGTCACTGAGACACTGACACCTCCTACTGTAGAGAGATAGAGAGAGCGAGAGGAGGGAGAGCAAACACAGAAATAGAAAGATCCTAATACCGGGAAGCAAACAGGTAAAATGCACCATTTACACTGTCTAACTCTTTTCTTCCTTTACTCAGATCTGTTCTTCCTCCCTTTGTAATCCTTCTCTTTGGTTTCCCTTTGCCTCGGTGGGTTTCTCTTTGCTCTGCGACGGAGGGCATGGGGAGGGGAGGGACAGATTTACATGGGCCATATTCTTTGAAGTGAACATGCCTACTGCTCTCCGCTGTAGCCCAAGCTCATCTAATCAGCAGCTAATTCCAGTTATTAAGATTTGAGAGATAACTTTGATTCATCACAGTCCATCTACCCCAATCGGTTAATCACTGTCGTGCTAAGCTCTTTTTTAGTCCTCCTTTTGTTTCCAGCCCCTCTGGCAATGGGCGATGGGAGAAAAGGAGAGGAGATATTAACAATATTAATGACCCGTGATCCTCGTCTCCTTAATGAGAAGGGTTATTAACTGTGATTATCTGTGATGAAATAGTGGTGATTCTTGAAAGCTTGGGAAAACTTGTACTATCGCTTGTCTGCTGATTTGCTCATCTGATGTTGAAAAAGGGAAGAGGTGAGCGTGGTGCAGAGTTAGTGTGATGCAGTGGGGAGGAGAGGAGTGAGGGAAGGAGAGAACGGAGATGGAGACGCAGAGGAGGCTGGAAGGGATTTTAAGAGGGGTTCAAATCAGGGAACCGAGGATGGTCCTATTACAGACACATCTAAGACGTTCAAATCGAAGAGCTCTTCCACTCCAGATACATATGTATTTCACTGTTTAATAGGCCGCAGACAGAGACAGCTTTTCCAACTCAGGAAATGTGTCTGCTGAAAACTCTGTCACGTCTTTTGTCCCAAATTCTCTCCCCTCTTCGGGGCTAACTAGTGGGTGCACTCCCCAGACACACGTCTGCAGGTTGACATTGCTGAATGGCTGTTTAAATGCCTATACCGCTCTGCCAGATCCCTGATACAGCATTCCAGATTTTTCTCTTTCCAATTATAGGGAGGTAGTGGAGGGAGCTGGTGAAGAGAAGGAGTCTCTGTCAGCTCCATATGATTCCCTCTAAAGGGTGTCTGCTAAATCATTGATGTGCAGTAAGACTGTTTCATTGTAGATGGGTTAGCAGCAGACAGCTAACAATGCTGAATTATTCATCCCTGTCCCGTGAAGAGAAGACCAAGACTAGGATAAGGCTCTGCTGCTCCTCCTCTCACTCCCCCCTCCCCTGGGACAGATTGGGGGAGAGAGACATGGAGGAGGAAGAGGAGAGACCACTGCACGGCGTGCTGCTACCTGACCACTTTAGACACCTCTCTTTAGCTCGGCTAACTCCTGCATGGAGCTGTGGCTGCTGCTGGTGCTTCAGTCTCCTTTCCACTCACAGTGTCAAGCTACAACTACACTGATAACCACAGAGGATTCTCATGTTATACAGAGAAAAAACTCCCCCATTCGTAATGGATAGCTTCAATGGTTACAGAAGTAGTTAGAGTAATAATGCTATTTAAAACAGACAAGGGGACTGTCGGCTGTCCTCATCTATTGGGTGTTGTTTAAAGGTGTTGTTTTAAAGTTACAAACACTCCTAAAGTGATCCATCCCTAAAAGGCTGGCAAAGGTGAATTACAATCACCATCTAAAACCTGGCAGTGTATGGCCGAAACACCTGATGGGGCCATTTTAGATAATAATCCTGTTTAGAGAGCCCAGTACACCTTTCAGAGAGGGGAGATTGGATTGTTTGCATTAGTGACCTGTGGAGGAAGTAGAGGCAGTGTGGGGAAATGCAATAGCCCAATAGCCCCTAGCCTTTATTAGATTCAATTCAGTCTTTCATAAACAATACCTTACTTTTCAAAAAGAAGGAAAAAATCGACTTAGTGTGGGTAACCCAGCACTTCCCGGACACACTCCATTTATTTTCCCCAATTAAATCTCTTTAATTGGATTGAGGGCTGGCACCTGGTTTACACTCTGTCAACCACGCAATCCACAGTAATTGATGCTGGAGCAGAGCCGTGGCGCGGTGCATTGTGTGTGTGGGAGGGAGGGAGGCCGACCGATGGGGGAGGGATTTAGAACATGTCTCAATACTCCACAATTTCACTGTGATCAATTTATCAATGGCTTTTCTCCCCTCTCCTCCTCGAAAAAAGCCCACACCACCGCTAAGATGGGAAATGCCTTCACACACGCACACGCCCACGCACACACACACACACACACGTATGCATTCACACAAATGCATTGCACGCGCACATTCACACCCATACTGTGCATGTACACACACCCACACATTAACCCTCACACACATGCTAATAAAGTACATTAACCCTCACACACATGCTAATAAAGTACATTCACTCTCACACACATGCTAATAAAGTACATTAACCCTCACACACATGCTAATAAAGTACATTAACCCTCACACCCATGCTAATAAAGAACATTAACCCTCACACACATGCCAATAAAGAACATTAACATTAACATACAGTACATGCACACCTACACAAACTCAGATCTGCTCCTGAATACAAATGCACGCGCCCAAACATCGTACAGAGATACAAATCTGAGAAATGCATCCAGTTCAGTGACAGCACCTTAAAGACACTCTGAAACTCTCCGTCCCTGAATTATAACGAGAGAGAGAGAGAGAGAGAGAGAGAGAGAGAGAGAGAGAGAGAGAGAGAGAGAGAGAGAGAGAGAGAGAGAGAGAGAGAGAGAGAGAGAAAGAAAGAGGTAGAGAGAAGAGCCACCACAGTAAATAAAAACACAATTTCCTCCAGTGACATGCCCATTCTGTTGGAGGCCTGACTCTAATTATTCTAAGCACTTTGAAGGATGGCTTTCCACTGCATTAATCTACATATCCCACTCCCCCATCCACAGTCCATGCACTCCTAACTACCCAACGACGCCCCGCAAGTCTTCCTAAAACCAGGAGATATGAGATTGACTTTGATCAGTCAGGTGAGGGGAAAACGTCCTTTAGCATGTATTTTGTCTTTCCTGTGATTTCAGTCTATAACACTTCTTGTATGTTTCAGTTGAAAATGGACTCCAAAAACAACTCCACACAACATCCTAATGAAAACAGCAGCAGTACCCAAAATAAATCAGTGTTGTCTCATTATGTAAAGCCAGAGCTAGAAGGAGAATGTGGTTTGTTTTCCTCTGGGCTCACCTCTCTCTCGCAGCTCATTTGGAAGCGAAATCAATCGATAAATCACCCGAGACAATCACTCAATCAATGAACCTATCAATATTCACCAGATCAGACCCCTCCCCTGCGAGAGGCCATCTTCAGTAAGAATATGTCAGGCAAATGGGCTTTTAACATAATAGCTCTGTCCGCTCCTGCTGAGTGCAAGATTGATGTGATGCAACGTATACATGTTGACACAAGCTGTAATGGTGATACACAGCTGGCCCCATGTTTCTCAGTAACAGAACCAGGACACATATCTGATAAAAAAGCCCATTACGGTAAAAAAGTGGAACAGCTTAGATTCTTGATACGATAAGTGTATATTTGTCCAAATTACACCCAGACAGATCAAAACTCTATTTCAAACAACATTGCTCACTGATTAAGGCTGAATTTTTGTTTTGATACATTTAAAACTTATCGACTTTATAAAGAAGTGCCCTCCGGTGCCTTAAAAAAAGTTTGATAAGGAGCAGGGGAGAGAATGCAATCTCTCTTCATCAATTAGTGCAGTGTTCTGGCAGAGTGGTTAGCAGAGCAGAGCAGCGACGCCTCCAGCATATCCCTCCCTCATCCGCTGTGGGGCATCATGGGTAATGCGGCCACAGGAGGAAGAGAGAGCCTCTCCATAAAAGGTGAATTGTGGGACATTCTCATTCCAGTAAGTGATGAGGCAGCCTATAGGGAGGAGGTCAGAGACCTGGCAGTGTGGTGCCAGGACAACAACATCTCCCTCCAACGTCAGCAAGACAAAGGAGCTGATCGTGGACCACAGGAAATGGAGGGGCGAGCACGCCCCCATCCACATCGTTGGGGCTGTAGTGGAGCGGGTCGAGAGCTTCAAGTTCCTCGGTGTCCACATCACTAAGGAATTAACATGGTCCACACACACCCACACAGTTGTGAAGAGGGCACGACAGCGCCTCTTCCCCATCAGGAGGCTGAAAAGATTTGGCAAGGGCCCTCAGATCCTCCAATGCTTTAAGAGCATATTGACTGGCTACATCACCGCTTGGTACGGCAACTGCAAGGCACCAGACAGCAAGACGCTACAGAGGGTGGTGTGTACGGTCCAGTACATCACTGGGGCCGAGCTCCCTGCCATCCAGGACCTCTATACCAGGCGGTGTCAGAGGAAGGCCCAAAGAATTGTCAAAGACTCCAGCCACCCAAGCCATAGACTGTTCCCTCTGCTACCGTATGGCAAGTGGTACCAGTGCACCAAGTCTGGAACCAAAAGGACCCTGAACAGCTTCTACCCCCAAGCCATAAGACTGCTAAACAAGACCACTAAATAGCTAATCAAATGGCTACCAGTACTTCCTGCATTGACCCTTTTTTTCATTAAATCTCTTGCACTTACTCTATCCACACACTCACACATTCTTACACTTACACCCCAACACACATATACACACATACACACATATACACACACACTCACACAAAACATGCGCACACACACACACACAAAACATATGCATACTGAAGCCACACACACACTCACCACTGCTCCTGTCTATTATCTATCCTGTTTCCCAGTCACTTTACTCCTACATACAGTGCCTTCAGAAAGTGATCACAACCCTTGACTTTTTCCACATTTTGTTGTGTTACAGCAGCGTTTCCCAAGGGGTACACTACACAGCTGAGTCAAATGATCAAAGCTTGATGATTAGTTGATTACTTGAATCAGCTGTGTAGTGCTTGGGCAAAAAACGAAACATGCACCCCTTGGGATTCCGAGGACCGAGGGATACCTTGTGTTACAATATAGATTTTGTGTAACTGATCTACACACAATACCCCATAATCTCAAAGTTGAATTATGTTTTCAGAAATGTTTACAAATTAAATTTATAAGAAAATGTAGTTTTTAACAAGATTTTTGAATGACTACGTCATCTTAGTACCCCACATATACAATTATCTGTAAGGTCCCCCAGTCGAGCAATGAATTTCAAAGACAGATTCAACCACAAAGACCAGGGAGGCTTTCAAATGCCTTGGGGCAAATATTGTACAATCCACGTGTGCAAAGCTCTTAGAGACTTACACAGAAAGACTCATAGCTATAATCACTGCAAAAGGTGATTCTAACATGTATTGACTCAGGCATGTGAATATTTATGTAAATGAGATATTTCTGTATTTCATTTTCAATAAATGTGCAAACATGTCAAAAAACATGTTTTCACTTTGTCATTATGGGGTATTGTGTGTAGATGGGTGCGATTTTAAAAAATCGTATCCATTTTGAATTCAGGCTTAAACACAACAAAATATGGAATAAGTCAAGGGGTATGAATACTTTCTGAAGGCACTGTATATTTACATAGCTACCTCAATTATCTCGTACCCCTGTACATCAACTCGGTAATGGTGCTCCCGGTATATACAGTGGCTTGCGAAAGTATTCACCACCTTGGCATTTTTTATTTTTGGGGGGTTTGCATCATTTGATTTACACAACATGCCTACCACTTTGATGATGCAAAATATTTTGTCTTGTGAAACAAACAAGAAATAAGACAAAAAAAACAGAAAACTTGAGCATGCATAACTATTCACCCCCCCAAAGTCAATACTTTGTAGAGCCACCTTTTGCAGCAATTACAGCTGCAAGTCTCTTGGGGTATGTCTCTATAAGCTTGGCACATCTAGCCACTGGGATTTTTGCCCATTCTTCAAGGCAAAACTGATCCAGCTCCTTCAAGTTGGATGGGTTCCGCTGGTGTACAGCAATCTTTAAGTCATACATACCACAGATTCTCAATTGGATTGAGGTCTAGGCCATTCCAAGACATTTAAATGTTTCCTCTTAAACCACTCAAGTGTTGCTTTAGCAGTATGCTTAGGGTCATTGTCCTGCTGGAAGGTGAACCTCCGTCCCAGTCTGAAATCTCTGTAAGACTGAAACAGGTTTCCCTCAAGAATTTCCCTGTATTTAGCGCCATCCATCATTCCTTCAATTCTGACCAGTTTCCCTGTCCCTGCCGATGAAAAACATCCCCACAGCATGATGCTGCCACCACCATGCTTCACTGTGGGGATGGTGTTCTCAGGGTGATGAGGGGTGTTGGGTTTGTGCCAGACATATGCACACACCACTTTTCCATTATTAATTTTTTACACTTTTTGAAACAAGTTATTTTTTTCATTTCACTTCACCAATTTTGACTATTTTGTGTATGTCCATTACATGAAATCCAAATAAAAATCAATTTGGCCCCGTGTAGCTCAGTTGGTAGAGCATGGCGCTTGCAACGCCAGGGTTGTGGGTTCGATTCCCACGGGGGGCCAGTATGAAAAAAAAAATGTATGCACTCGCTCTGGATAAGAGCGTCTGCTAAATGACTAACATTTAAATTTAAATTACAGGTTGTAATGCAACAAAATAGGAAAAACGCCAAGGGGGATGAATACTTTTGCAAGGCACTGTAGCCATATTGTTTTTACTCGTTATTGTTATTTGTTATTCACTGTGTATTCATTCCTCGTCTCACTATTTCAATTTGTAAAAAAAAAAAAAGTTTATTTATATTTAACTCTGCATTGTTGGAAAAGGACCCGTAAGTAAGCATTTCATTGTTAGTCTACACCTGTTGTTTATGAAGCATGTGACAAATACAATTTGATTTGATTTGATTTTGATTTTATGTTGCAGACATTGACACTGGCATGGTTAACCATACCATTTAGTATAAACACCTTCTCCTCAATACCATACCATTACGGCAAGGAGTGACAATTCAACACCAAGACCAATAACAACTATCACAACCTACATTTAATTTCTCCACATTTTTGATAAGATGAGATTTTGCCTGATGTTCTCCCTTTAATGTAAAGATACTAGTCTGGATCTCTTAGAGCCATCCTCACACAGATCACACTGCTCTCTTTCGACCGTGCTTTGAGAATAGTTTTTTCAGACGGAGTGGGGGAGGACGCCACAGCACAGACACAGTCCCCTCTCTTCCTTTGGGGATCCAGAGCGTTGTCTGCTCTTATCAGCACGGCATGGCCCAGGGCTGATTGGCACAGGGCTGATTGGCACAGACCTGAGGAGGCACATGGAGGAGGCTCACTCTCCTTCCCTGGAGGAAACACTACCTAATACCCTCCCAGCAAACAACTTAGTGGACCAGCACACACACTAACACACACTGTGTGTGTGTACAGTGCCTTCAGAAAGTATTCACACCCCTTGACTTTATTCACATTTTGTTGTGTTACAGCCTGAATTGAAAATGTATTACATTTAGATTTTTTGTCACTGGCCACCATACAATACCCCATAATGTCAAAGTGGAATTATGCTTTTCGAAATTGTTACAAATTAATTAAAAATGTAAAGCTGAAATGTCTTTAGTCAATAAGTATTCAACCCCTTTGTTATGGCAAGACTAAGTTCAGGAGTATAACTTTGCTTAACAAGTCACATAATACGTTGCATGGACTCACTCTGTGTGCAATAATAGTGTTTAACATGATTTTTGGATGACTATCTGTACCCCACACATACAATTACAGTATCTGTAAGGTCCCTCAATCGAGTAGTGAATTTCAAACACAGATTAATCCACAAAGACCAGGGAGGTTTTCCAATGCCTCACAAAGAAGGGCACCGATTGGTAGATGGGTAAAAAAAAGCAGACATTGAATATCCCTTTGAGCATGGTGAAGTTATTAATTACATTTTGGAGGGTGTATCAATACACCCAGTCACTACAAAGATACAGGCGTCCTTCCTAACTCAGTTGCCGGAGAGGAAGGAAACCGCTCAGGGATTTCACCATGAGGCCAATGGTGACTTTAAAACAGTTACAGAGTTTAATGGTTGTGATAGGAGAAAACTGAGGATGGATCAACAACATTGTAGTTACTCTACAATAATAACCTAATTGACAGAGTGAAAAGAAGGAAGCCTGTACAGAATAAAAATATTCCACAACATGCATCCTATTTATAACAAGGCACTAAAGTAATACTGCAAAATGTGGCAAAGCAATTCACTTTTTGTCCTGAATACAAACTGTTCCGTTTGGGGCAAATCCAATACAACACATTACTGAGTACCTCTCTCCATATTTTCTAGCATAGCGGTGGCTGCATCATGTTATGGGTTTGCTTGTAATCATTAAGGACTGGGGAGTTTTTCAGGATAAAAAAAGAAATGGAATGGAGCTAAGCATAAGGAAAATCCTAGAGGAAAACCTGGTTCAGTCTGCTTTCCAGCAGACACTGGGAGATGAATTGACCTTTCAGCAGGACAATAACTTAAAACACAAGGCCAAAAATCTACACTGGAGTTGCTTACCAAGAAGACAGTGAATGTTCCTGAGTGGCCGAGTTACAGTTTTGACTTAAATCTACTTGAAAAGCTATGGCAAGACCTTAAAATTGTTGTCTAGCAATGATCAACAGCCAATTTGACAGAGCTTGAAGAATTTTGAAAAGAATAATGGGCAAATTTTGCACAATCCACGCGTGGAAAGCTCTTAGAGACTTACCCAGAAAGACTCACAGCTGTAATCACTGCCAAAGATGCTTCTACAAGGTATTGACACAGGGGTGTGTATTTAATTGTAAGTTTCAATATACTTGCTAAAATGTCTAAAAACATGTTTTCACTTTGTCATTAAGGGGTATTGTGTGTAGATGGGTGAGAAAAAAATAATATTTAATCAATTTTGAATTCAGGCTGTAACAACACAAAATGTGGAATACATCAAGGGGTATGAATACTTTCTGAAGGCACTGGATGTGTATGTGGGTGTGTGTGTGTGGGGGGGGGGTTTGTGTATGTGAGTGTGTGAGTGTGTTTGTGTGTGTGTTGCGGGGACTGCTCTGAGACCTATCACAGGGTGAGAGAGAGAGTGATGCTGGGAAATGAGTGTAGCTGCGGTGGGGTGAGGCCGAGGGTCAGCGTTCTACCCGCCTGCAGACACCAGCCACAGGGGCTATCCATTACTCCCTGCTAATTGGAGTTTCCCTCCGGGTCAGCCGAGTTCACTGTAGTCCCTCCGCCGTGGAGGGCCCCATATTATTTCTAACACTATGTCATTCCTGATGTCCTTTTTACCCCCTCTCCTCTCCTCCTTTAAGAAGAAGGGGATTAGGGAAGGAGTGCTAGCCGATCTCCCTCCACCACCACCACAGCTGGTTAATAAGAAAAGTCTGTGTCTCCTCCCTGGACCATTCATCACGTCAGATGGTAATATCTTCAAAGGTCAGGCTGAGTCATAAAGAAAAAAGAGCCTTGGCTAAACTTTCCCGAGGATTTTTGGAGGGTCTAATCACCAATCACCAAATCTGAAGTGTCTCTTTTGATTGGCTTGTGATGGGTTTCTTTCAAAGTGATTGATTACCTTAAAAGGGATTACATTCTGCCTGGTCTGTACTGAAGACTTAGGTCTTAATGCAATGTTCCAAATAACAGAGGATTGCTGACTTTCAGGTGTAAGAAAAATACATGACAGAATGGTGGAAAATAAGAACAGAGCACAACATGGGAATAGATAGGGTACATCTACGACAGACTGCAAAAAACAACAATTTGCTGTTTACACCAACACAAGCGTTAACAAAAATGATAAAAAGAGGCGAGAAGAGGAGAAGAGTTAGAAAGAAAAATAAGAAAAATAAGAAAAGATAGAAGGGAAATAAAGCAGTAGAGGAGATAAACACTGCTCCTGTCTGACAAGTGTCACACTTGCGCTTCGATCCAGCCTTCCTCCTGCGCTAATGACTGTCAACATGACAAGCAGGGCAGTCTGAAGGGGGAGAAAATTACTCGCTGAAAAGCAATTGACTGACCGCCATCATTTCTCAGGGAACCAGTGACCTGTGAATATTTCATTATGGGGAAAGTCGTGCGGCCCATACAAATGGGTCCGGGGGCCCGAGGATGTGGCTGGCCCTGCCGTCCCCTGGCTAAGACCAGGCAATGGAGGGGGAACCTGAGGCCATGCTGGTGTGTTTCTGCCTGCCTGCCTGGTAGTCTTTTCATTACCACTAGACAGTACTTATTTCAATACAAAGACAGGGGGAATACATTTACACAGATGAAATGGGAGGCCATAGTTACAGTTTCAATAGTCGGTGTTGATGTGGTATATTAGGGGATTGGATGTGGAGTGTGTTAGGATAATACAGGTACTATGTCTACTGAGGTGATATTTGCTTGTCTTTGAGAGGGGGGAGAGAGAGAGAGAGAGAGAGAGAGAGAGAGAGAGAGAGAGAGTGAGAGAGAGAGAGAGATGAGGGGTAGAGAGATGAGGGGTAGAGAGGAGAAAGTCTCATAGATGCCAACAGGTCTAACCCAGACGTTCTTTTACCCTCTGCGCGACATTCATCTTACATTGAGGGAACATCAGAGGTCTTCGAATGGAGAGGGGCAGGAAGAAAAGAGAAGATGAGAAAATATGAAAGAAAATCAATCCAGCACTAGCTTGATTGATCGGTGGAGTTTTAGACAATTTCATCAGGAGACTCCACTAACCAGAGATGACACGACCCATATTGGAGGGAGAATGCATTGTGGAGATTGATACCCGCATTAGAGGCATCAGGTCGGATAAACGCAGGCTCTGGCAGTAAATACACTGGGCCCGTGTGCCCCCTCAATGACGACTTAATGCCACAGAAATCCAGGCTGCCCACACTTTTCTTTACAAACTTTGACTGGACTGGATAATTGAGTCAATTAAGTACACCATAATCCTTAGCAGTGATCTGTGTCCTCAGCAGAAACATAACAGAGAAAGTTTGGGTTTTGTGTTATAGAGAGAACTTGAGATTTTCTCTATTTATCAAAAGGTCTTAGGAAAGAGGCTTACTTGTGATTCCAATCCAGGTCCTTGTGTTAAACATACATTTATGCTCTTCATCAAATACTTTACGTATTGAAAATATACATATCCGTGTGAATCACTTACAAATTATACATCCCAGAAATGTACAATGCTCTCCTCACAGCTGCCCTCAAAATGTATATTGAAATACATCTAAAATACATACTAACTTCCCTTCATTCTCAAGTCTACGAAGAAAATAGCAAAATGGACTGATTGTACAACATCTATTTCCATCAATCCTGCTCTAATGAAAGAAACTCTACATTCACCAAGGTAGGTATATATGTCAAGAAAGATAGAGCGGGGAGAAAATGGACAGGGTGAAATGGGGGAGCGGTAGAGAAGGACAGGGGGAATACTGCTGATCCAGAAGATCAGGCCAGAAAGCATGAAGTACTACAGAAGAAGAAGAAGAAAGGGACAAAAGGAGCCACCAGGGCCTGATCACACAGGGCTGACAGGAAGTAATGGAGGGTCACAGAGGGTCAAATGACTGATCCAGGGTCATTGGACAAAGTTACAATTTTGCCGCCTAGTAAATATTTCAGCAGCGCTTGGTCGTGCAATGTAGGGCTCCCTGACACCCTCTAAAATACAATAGATAGACACCTGTAATAAAACACTCTCCACACAAACACACATATTCTCCGGTGCACACACACGAACCCTCTTTAAGACACACACACACACACACACACACTGTGGAAACTTCTCAGCTCCAGATTCCAAATAAATACCATCACAGAGAGCTGTCACATAATCATTATTTAGCCTTTAGCTAAATCACTCTAATATGGTGGGTGGCACAGAGCAGAAGTTACCTTAAGCAGGAGGAAGAGCGTGACGTGACTGTTGGTGACATTTGCACTGATCCGCGTTTCAACTCTCTAATGCAACAAAAAGGCGTCTCTGATTCCTGTCTCATATCTGGTTTAAAATGAAAGCCCCAAAGATCCTGAAGGATTTTACAGCGTGACAGTGATAGATGAATAAAGAAAGAGAAACTTTGTATGCTCCAGCACATCAGACTGGCACTTCTCCAAATGAGAACTGGAGTGGCCTATTGATGTGGCACCAGGGCTAGTGTGACAGGGCACATGGATGCGATCCATATTTCATTGGCTGAACATCACTTGCACCAGCTAGTGAAATCAAATCCAACTCAACCCCTTTGTTGACTACCCAGGGAGGCCCTTCCGTTCGGTACATCACCATGAGTAACTAGTCAAAACACAGAGCCTGTCTCTGTTCCAGAACTTCTCCACTGAGGCCCCTGCTGTATACTTCGCTGCTGTTTACTCTGGCCCCAGAGCGGGTTACATGAGGTATTTTCCCCCTCTTACAGTGAGTGAGAGAGAGGAGGTATGGGGTGGGGGAGGAGTGTGGTGAGTTGGTGCCAGCGTTGGGATACAGTACATCTCTCATCCTATGCTCTACATTACTGCATGTCTGCAGTAAAGTTGATTAAAGCACTGGTGCAGACGTGAACCTTTCACCCTCTCTGCCTTTCATCAGTGGCCTTCCCCTCTCCGCTATACTGTGCTGTGTAGGCACACAGCCTTAACTATGAAGGCTATATTAAAGTGTCCTCAAAGGATCATCAGAATCTCACCATGGGTAGAATAGGGGGCTTGGGGATGGGGATGGGGGTTGGAGGTTGGGAGAGGTTGCGTGGCAGCGCCTCATTTATCAAACACCTCCAGGATAGGGTACTGCACCCCCCTCCACCCCACCCACCCACCCACCACCTTACAATGCCTCTGTCACGTTAGTTTAATGACGGGTCAGACCAAGGCGCAGCGTGATATACGTACATGTTTATTAAACCAATAAACACTCGACAAAACAAGAAACGAAACGAAACGTGAAGTCCAAGGTAGCGCACACACACAACATACCTTACAAGGAACAAGATCTCACAACTAGACAGTGCCAATAGGCTGCCTAAGTATGGTCCCCAATCAGAGACAATGAGCGACAGCTGCCTCTGATTGGGAACCACACCGGCCAACATAGAAATACACATACTAGATAATAAACATAGAAAACACACAACAAAGAATATACACACCCTGACTCAACATTTAAGCGTCCCCTGAGTCAGGGCGTGACAGCCTCGCATGAGAAACTTCTCCTGCTTCCTCAGTGAGACCCTCTTTCAGAATGCATCGATGGATCCTGGTGCAAAGTCCTTGTGACAAAATTGCGTGACGTAATGAGCTCGAATATAATCTTCACTACGGTCATTAGAAAGGCCCTGGGGTCCTCCGTAGTCTCGGTGAGTCTGTGTGAAAAGTAGTGCTATATACCTGAGATTTTTGACGTGCACAATGTGAACTCTTGATGCCATCCCATCTACATGTTCCCCGCTCTCCCCCTCCAACACGTCTCCCTCAGTTCCCTATAATGGCCACAATGACTTCTTGGACTGGATTCAATAGGTTCTTTGAGAAAGGGGGAAACTGTTGTGCTCAGAAGGAATCAATCAGTGCTTCTCAGCGTAATTCAATTCTATTCACAAAGGGCCAGGGAGGCAATCTTAAAATGGAAATGCCACTTTGCTAGGGGCGAAGGGGAAGCAAGGAGGAGATGTGCGTGAGGAATAGTTTGCGTGGTAAAACACTGTCTCATAAGGACACTGCAGCTTTCAATCATGCTGCCATATATTACAAGCCATTACAGTCTTTGTGCTGAGTGCAACAAAACTGGCTTAAGTGTGTTATCGTTTTCAGCCTTGCCAAATAATCATGGTGATGTAGTGGAGATCTTGTACTGTCGCTAGTGGATCTCACACACCTCCCTCTCCCCTCATCCACACAGGCAGGCATACACTGCTGCTACCGCTCTACCACTGCTGTGGCTTCTGAACATTTAACTTGCTCAGCTGACATTTTGCAAACTACAGTCATTTAAAGTGGCTGCCATGGACATATGACACTCAGAAAAAAATGTTATAAAAGGGTTATTGGGCTGTCCCCATAGGAGAACCCTTTTTGGTTCCAGGTATAACCCTTTTTGGTTCCAGGTATAACCCTTTTTGGTTCGAGGTAGAACCCTCTGTGGAAAGAGTTCTACATGGAACCCAAAAGAGTTCTACCTGGAACCAAAAGGGTTCTACCTGGAACCAAAAAGGGTTCTTCAAAGGGTTCTCCTATGGGGACAGCCAAAAAACAATTGTAGGTTCTAGATAGCACCTTTTGTTCAAAGAGTGTAGATCATTTTTAAACGACTTTCTGCTTCTATCCAGAACCTCTGTTTAG
The DNA here is from genome assembly GCF_964263955.1 of Coregonus lavaretus. Taxonomy (NCBI): domain Eukaryota; kingdom Metazoa; phylum Chordata; class Actinopteri; order Salmoniformes; family Salmonidae; genus Coregonus; species Coregonus lavaretus. The sequence continues at coordinate 49,156,599 of NC_139989.1, forward strand.
TTTCTAGAACATAAAAACGGACCACGTTTTGGGCAAAACCGAGGCTTCAAAAGCTGTTTGATAAAAATAACATTTACATTTGACATTTTAGACATTTAGCAGACAGTCTTATCCAGAGCCACTTACAATTAGTGCATTCATCTTAAGATAGCTAGCCTACGTGGGACAACCACATATCACAGTCGTATTAAGTACATTTTCCCTTAATAAAGTGGTTATCAGCAAAGTCAATGCTATTAGGAAAAGACAAGTGCAGGTAATTATTCTTTGTGTGTGTGTGTGTGTGTGTTGGGGGGGGGGGATACACTTTGAAGAGGTAGGGTTTCAGAAGTTTTCGGAAGATGGGCAGGGACTCCGCTGGCTTGACATTAGGGGAAAGCTTGTTCCACCAAATCAAACGTGTCGCTCCAAAATCAAAGGACAAACAATATGAGGAGCAGAACACCTGCTGATACAGTATGAACAGGTGCAGCCAGTTACTGTGACCAGCATCATTTTGAAACACAGTTAATTTAATGGCATTCACCTCTGTGGGAATAGATGTGAGCTTTAGAACATGTTTCACAAACAAATGTTGCTCTTAAAAAAAAGACTGCAATGGATTTGGTGCTTCTAACACCTCAGCAGTTTTAAGTATCATGTGAAAACTGCAATGTAACACAGAGCTGTCATTACAACTGTGGGATATTTAAGGCACTTACGGTGCTGTACTGTCAATGTTATCTGTCTAAATACTTCTGAAGTAGCCACATGGTTTGTGGGTAAAGTGGGTAAAGCCAGAACGGCTAACTCTGCCTGTGTACAATTCGAGTGATCCGGGCCCGTTCGTTCCTCCCAGCAAGCAGGATGTCCCTTATCTTTAGAGCTAAAATGTGGTTGAGGCTCCGGTCAGCTTCCTTAACCGCTATCTGGTTGTCCCTCCTGCGCCTCTCAGCTTTCACCCCCCCCCTCTACATCTGCTGCTCTGGGAAGGCTCAGTTTCTCCAACCCAAACTGGCCGCAGTCAGTACAGGATGGGATGGAGATGGAGTGGAGAGGGGTTTTGGGGGTTTTAGTATATGTAGACAGGGGACATTGTTAGAGGCAAACCCACAGGACTGTACTGGGGCCCGGCTCTGTCTTGGCACAGAGGCTGGGTTCTGGATGCTGAATCATTCATGGAGTCGGTCTACGCCCCATGCAGATGTGCCTGCAGCCAAGGGCTCCCCTGCTTCCCGCAGCCCAATATGATAATGGAGGAGGCCCACCCTCCAGTAAGGCTGTCGATCATATCCTATGAACAGCATTGATGAATAATCCTCTCGAAGGAGGAAGGAGCTCTCCTCACTTTAGGATGGAACACATTAGATTCCAATGCAAGGACTAAGACTTGCATAGACCCAAAGCTCTAAATGTGTTTCGCTGTATTAGGCTTACATTCAATCAAACATGTACTGCAGTACATTTTCATCAATCCTGTGCCATAAAAAATTCAAATTTCAAGTACTGCAATTAATCAAACCAATTTAACTGGGTGAAATGAAGCAAAGCAAATTTTACATTTATGCAGTGGAGAAACAATGTGATTTTTCCCTTGTGCAGGTTTGATTGAACCCCTAAATTTGTGTAGGGAAAAAGCTTCACTCTTTTACGACACCTATCTGAAAGTGAGGCATCATTATCTGTCAAGGACTGTTTACATGTAATGTGCACCTGAAGATAAAACCAGCGCTGCTTCTCTTTCATCTAGCGTAACAACAAGCATGTCACTATTGTTGTCTGCTCACATTTCCTGATCAAAGTGGCTCAGTTCCCAGACACTCAAATCACACTCATACTTCAGTCTACTAGTTGAACTCTCCGTTGATTAAATCAATACTTCTCTTTGATTTCGGCTGAAAATGACACATCTCTAAACACCACAACAGTCAGATGACAAGAACACATAAAACTGTATTTATCCCCTCGCGTTGTGAATAGATACGTTGGTGGAATGGCGTTAATGTGGGGTGTTCGTTACCAATTAACGTTTATTGTGTATGCCAACAAGTTTTGTGTATTTCATAACTAAAATGTTGTATTTGAAAGGGAACAACTCATTTGATCTATTCTTATATAAGAACAGTAAGACTCTACTCTCTCATGTGTGCATACATGTACAATGCTTTCAGAAAGTATTCACACCGCTTTACTTTACATTTTGTTGTGTTACAGCCTGAATTTAAAATTGATTACATTGAGATTTTGTGCACTGATATACACACATTACCCTATAATGTCAAAGCAGATTTTATTTGTAGAACGTTTTAGAAATTTATAAAAAATTTAAATTTTAAATGTCTTCAGTCAAAAAGTATTCAACCCTTTGTTATGGAAAGCCTAAATTAGTTCAGGAGTAAAAATCTCATAACAAATCGCATAATAAATTGCATGGACTCCGTGTTCAATGGTTAACATGATTAACATAATTGTTTTAACTACCCCATCTCTGTACCCCACACATACAATTATCTGTAAGGTCCCTCAATCAAGTAATGAATTTCAAGCACAGAGTCAACCACAAAGACCAGGGAGGTTTTTCAATGCCTCGCAAAGAAGGGCAACGATTGGTAGATGTGTAAAAAATACACACTCAAAAAAACAGATGCTGAATATCCCTTTGAGCATGGAAGTTATTCATTAGGCTTTGGATGGTGTATCAATACACCCAGTCACTAAAAAGATACATGTGTCCTTCCTAACTCAGTTGCCGGAGAGGAAGGAAACTGCTCAGGGATTTCACCATGAGGCCAATGGTTATTTTAAAAACAGTTACAGAGTTTAATGGTTGTGATATGAGAAAACTGAAGATTTATTAACAACATTTTAGTTACTCCACAATACTAAAATAAATGACAGAGTGAAAAGAAGGAAGCCTGTACAGACTACAATTATTCCTAAACATGCAACAAGGCATGTGGCAAAGAAATTAACTTTTTGTCCTGAATACAAAGAGTTATGTTTGGGGCAAATCCAACACATATTTTCAAGCATGGTGGTGGCTGCATCATGTTATGGGTATGCTTGTCATCGGCATGGACTAGGGAGTGTTTTAGGAAAAATAGAAACGGAATACAGCTATAAGCACAGGCAAATTCCTAGAGGAAAACCTGGTTCAGTCTGCTTTCCAGACACTGGGAGACACTGGGAGACAAATTCACCTTTCAGCAGGAAAATAACGTAGGGCCAAATATACACTGGGGTTGCTTACCAAGAAAATGGCTGTCTAGCAATGATCAACAATCAACTTGACAGAGCTTGAAGGATTTTATTGTACAATCCAGTTGTGCAAAGCTCTTAGAGACTTACCCAAAAAGACTCACAGCTGTAATTGCCGCCAAAGGTGCTTCTACAAAGTATTGACGCAGGGGTGTGTATTTCATTTTCATTTTCAATACATTTGCAAAAATTTCTAAAAACATGTTTTCACTTTGTCATTATGGGGTATTGTGTGTAGATGGGTGAGAAAAAATTATATTTAATCCATTTTGAATTCAGGCTGTAACAACACAAAATGTGGAATAAGTCAAGGGGTATGAATACTTTCTGAATGCACTGTATTTTCAAAATGTCTCAAATTATTTATTTTGGGTGAAATGGAAAAGGTAAACAAATACATCATTTCTACACTGGCAATCTTGATTGTGATTTCACTGAATAACTCAACCAAAACTCACCAGAACACGGCAGCGGATAAAAAGGACGACATTCCATTTGTGAGATTGTTTTGATGCAGTGCTTTTCGGCCTCATTCAACGCTGAGACTGCTGGAGCATTGGCAATGCTAATCGACATGTGAATGAGGCGAGGGAGGGATGTGGATTCACCGAGTGTATTGCTCTCCTCGCTGTAGCCCCTCCACTCTCAGAATAGCCCCCAGCTTTATCTTCAACTGCTTTGTGAGTGCTTGCCTGTAGCTTCAGCCTTCTGTATTTTTGCAAAAGGGACAACAAAACACTTGTTTCTTAGGCGTTGGGGAAAAGCCTGAATCTAAGAGAATTACAGTCACAATGGGGATCTCAGCAGTCTCTCACATACGCCGAGACACACACTCTTTCTCGCAGTGGTTGCCCGAGTGGGAATGAACTGCTCTACAAAGGCCAGGGCCTTGGCAAGTTAATTAACACAGGGTGCTTGTTTCACATGGCAGAGTCCATTAAGTGCCATGTCACATTGATGTCAGGGTAAAGGGAGCAGGCACATACACACACACACACATGCACACACAAACACACACACACGCACATGCATGCACACACACACAGTCCGAGGACGGACCAAAAGCAGAATGAGTAGTGGAGATAAGTGAGAGAGAAAGAGAAATAGAAATAGGAGAGGGTGAAATGGCAGGCTGCTAGGCCTCTCTAATCAGTAGTAGTCCCATTCCCCTCCAGGTTTGGCCATCGATCGGCAAGCAGGCAGCTCTACCAGCACGGCCCAGCCCGGTGATGAGAGAAGAGGCAGGGGGAGAATGGATGTGATACCCCTATAAAGGCTCTAATTGCCCTGTCTTGGCTACCACCCCCCCAGCTGTCCTAGCAAAATGGCCCCACACTGATGGACACACAGTTCTGCTGGCACAGCATGGAAATGGTCTCTGATTTAAGGCCATTAGGCACAGAGCCGTCAGAGAGAGAAGGCCAGGCTAGGCCACAACAGCAGCGTGGGTAGTAGGCATTAGCTAAAGAAGGAAGTGGGCACACTTATCTCCCTAAACCGCGACAATGAACAAACCACCAGGGCGGTGGGACTTTAACACACACACACACCTCTCAGAGTAGCGCTAGGTCTCAGATAACATTGTCCCCACTGAAGTGACTTCCACACACCCTAACTGAGGTTTATCTCCCACTTAACAGATGAGCCAGAGGAAACAAGAGAGCCACTCAGGGATGGAGTAGAGAGGATAGGAGCTATAGAAAGACGGAGAGAGAGAGAGAGAGAGAGAGAGAGAGAGAGGAGGGAAAGACAAAGCGGCAAAGTGAAACCGTTCTAGCAGGCGTGGCATCATTAGTGTTGCCGATATAGATGGCGGTGGAAGCTGGGGTTGTCGGAGGAGGGGAGGGGGAGGAGAGAGAGAAAGGGGAAATGAGGGCAGGCAGGTTTCTCCATCTCCCCTTAAACATTTACATTTTTGTCATTTAGCAGACGCTCTTATCCAGAGCGACTTACAGGAGCAATTAGGGTTAAGTGCCTTGCTCAAGGGCACATCGACAGATTTTTCACCTAGTCGGCTCGGGGATTAGAACCAGCGACCTTTCGGTTACTGGCACAACGCTCTTACCCACTAAGCAACCTGCATATGTAACTTTTTGGGCGACCCGACCAAATGCATGTAGAATTATGAGTTATAGGTCTTTCATTCTCATTGAAAGCAAGTCTAAGAAGTGGTAGATTCTGTTCTATGTGCACTATTTCTATGCTTTCCGTTCTTAAGTTTAGTTTTTTGCGTCTTTTACTTTCGGTTTTGTACACCAGCTTCAAACAGCTGGAAATACAACATTTTTGGTTATGGAAAATATATTTCACAGCGGTTTAGATGGTACAATGATTCTGTCCACTATACTTGCTTTTATAGTTCACATTAGGTGAACTATTAGAATTTTTGCAACCAGGAAATGGCGAAGTGATTTCTGCATATTGCACCTTTAAGATGAGGATCACATTGAGTGTTGCCTTAATGTTGATTACATGGAGTGCGGTGTGAGCGGTGGGCCATGGCGGAGCGTGCTGATGGATGGGTCTGCGCCCTCGGTTCTTTGAACTACCAACATAACACACCGCCCAGAGCAGAGCAGCGAGAGCCGCAATTAAATCAGGGGTCTGACTGGACTGAGGCTCAGACAGACAGACAGACAGCCAGCCTGCCAGACCACACCACACCACCCGGACTGACTGGACACTGTGGTGATTTGTGTACTGTCCCCGAGAATAGGGCCATGTATTTTTAATCAATGTCAAAGTGATGTAGTGCATGTTTGCCTAAAAAATCCCCTGACAAACACTAATGCAGAAACACTAACCCCCAGAGGAGCTCGCAGCAGGCTGACACACACTGGACCCAGCCTTCCAGAGACTGACCTGAACATCTTACCTCAGTCTTACTTTAAGTCTACAACACAAAGAAAAATTCCCCAACCTATTTATTTTTTAGCACTATATGATACAGAAGATGGAACGGGTTGCAATTCACCCAACCAATTAAGATTTGAATAATATTACAATATTAAATCGTTTAAAAAAAAATCTAAATCATAATAATGCAGTGGGGCTGCAGGCTGATAATTAGAGATTGGTGGATCCATTGCCATCCCTCAGGGCAGACACATGCTGACGTTCCTGCAGGTCATCTGGTATTGGGAATCATTCCTGAAGCACAAACAAGCCAGGGAGATAGGCTGGCTGCCCTCCAAAAGGCTGTCTCCTCACTTTACAGGCCTCTTTTCCCCTTTCAGCTAATTCAGCCCCAAATATCGACCAGCAGACAATGCCCAGTCAAAATGAGAGAGAGAGAGAGAGGAACGGGTGGAGAGAGAAAAGGGAAAGAGAGGGGGGGGGGGGGGAGACAGAGAGAGAGAAAGAAGGAGGGAAGATGCGATGAAGGTAGGAAATAGAAGCCAACGAGGTAAGATACTGTATGTAGGTAAATTGCAAAAAAGGTTAAGTATAAGTGTATTCCACTCACATGACCAGGGTCTGACACAACTCAAGGGAGGAACGGGAGACACAGAGAGAAAGGGAGGTAGAATGGGAGAGAGAAAAAGGGAGATCATACCTTGTTTCTCCTGCCTGCGAACAGACAGTTGACAGTGAAAACCATGGTACGAAAGATCATTAAGCCAAAGACCATTGACCTAGGGAGGATGCTCACTGATCCCTCACTGAAACATGGTGCATTAAAGGGCTTCAGGATGATTGCTTCAGAGTTATGGGACTACAGTACACGGACAGGCACAGGCAGAGCTGTGGGCGTAAATGAATTCAGAGCCACAGCTCTGTGAGAAGACATTATTCTCTTAACTTCGCTGGCGCTTTTATTGGTACACAAGACCGTTTACAGTCTTGGCCCCCCCCATTTGGAACCAGCCATGTAATCTGACAACGAGTTCAATTTGATAATGATAAACATGATAGAATTATCACAGTCCAGATGCCAAACCACTCTCCTTTATCACAAGGAAATTGTCAAGCGCAATCTATATAAAAAGGAGTTATAAACAGGTGTGTTATAAACAGAAGACTTGAGAACGACCCCTGAACTCACTGGAGCCCTGTGATGGACAGGAGGGCCATCCCTATTGAGGCGTCCTCGTGCCTCTTACGAGGACGCCTTGTCAGGTGGCCAGTCAACAGCCAGGTTCTGCATAGTTTAACACACTATAAAAGATTAATTTGCTAAGTGGTACAGCATTTTGCCCTTTGAGAGGCTCATGCATTGTTTAGGCTGCCGAGAGGAGGAGGGAGGTGGGAGGTGTTGGTGGTGGTGGGAGGAGGAGGAGCAGAAGTGCTCAGTAATGGGGCCAAATAGGAGTGTTGATTTATGCACACAGTCCCAGAGAGAGGGAAGGAAAGGAGATGTGTGTCACCAGTGCTCTACCTTAATACCAGTCCCGCTACCTTTACGCTAAGCCCCAGCTGCCTACCTGTGTCCACTCGGACCACATTGGATCCCAAAGTGGTCAAGAAACTTTGAGGGCTTATAGTGGATTGAGCGAACCCTTATCATTCTATGAACTGATCATTGTGTCGTTTTCCAGAGCATTATTGTCGTGGTATCTTTCCCCTAATGAGTTATTAATATCATAATAGGTGAAGTAGGCTAGTCACAATGGTCCATCAGGAACCACACAGTACAGTACTGTAGTTTAGGCTCAACTCTGCCACACGATACCACATCAGCCCTCTGCATGGTGCTCTGATCAGGGCTATATCAAATGAAAGGGACTGCATTTATCCATCCATACGAATAATGAGTATTCATTTTCAACTAATTGAAAATAACTTCAGGCAAATTTACCCTAGGGCTCGGACCATATCCGCAAGTGCTAAATTACTGCCAATTGACCGTGGGCTGATGGTTGCAAGACGAACCAAGCTGAAAGCAAGACTGGCACGAGGCTTGGAGAATGGCACCTCTGGTCGAGCCCCATGACATTCTGGATAAGACATGGGTGGAGGTGTCACATTCTTCAAACTCCTAGTCTCCTACTACTAATATGATGCAGTATCACTTCCCTCCCTCTTATTTTCCCAGCCACAACCCACACTAATGCCTGGGCCAGCAGAGGTCACGGCATTCCCGGCAAACACAGCCCAATCTTTTACCTCGTTACAGTGCGCATGATATACTTTGCAAGCGGGGGCCAAGGGTTTATCCATTATGAATGAGACCCATATTACTCCGGGCATTAGCAATGTATGAGCTGGGCTTTAGAAACACAAGGTCTGGGCTTTTTCTGCCTCCTTGTTCTTCCCCTAGCACTCCTTCCTTCCCTCCCTCCCATCCACTAACACAGTGCTGTTGCTGGCTGGCTGTTCTCTCTTCCTTGCCACGTGCTCCGGCTCGAACACTGCCTGACTGGCTCCCATCTCCATCGCAACCCGCCCTACAGTAACTCTTCCCTGACAGCTCGTCTGGGTTGGGCCCCGCCTGTCCGATCCCAAGCTCCTCTTCTCCGATGCTGGGACTTTGAAAAGGCAGGGCCCTGCCTGGGGCTGCAGCAGTCCACTGATCTCTGGTTTTGCTCACTCTCTCCATCACTCCCCGCGCTAACCCAGCCGACCCTACCCACCTTCACTGGCATAGCCCTGTCTCTTTCAGTCTGATCTCGCATATCTAATACCTTTGCGATGGTATCTGATCTTTCAAAGTCCCCCAACTGACATTTTTATAAAATGCCACAAAAAAAAAACAGAAAAAACATGAAGACAGCAGCTCCTTATTCATCTGTATATCATATGATATATGAACACAGATCAAAATACACTTTTCATAAAACTGTGAATATGGTGTTTGTAGGGTAGAAAGTGGCACTGTCGGGGGGCAGCACAGTAACAAAGAGGCAGTAATAAACCATTTTCAGAGCCTATTGCCAGCTGAATCAGAAAACGAAATGATACATGCATATACCCCTCCCCCATCTACCACACGCACCAGCACTAACAAACAACTAATCAATTCCGTGGGAGCGTTAGTGAGGGAGTGGTGGTAATGGTGAAGGCCTCTATACTGCTTAGCTCGGTGATTCTGATCGTGAGGGGAGGGTGAGGTGGGCTGGGGAGATGGAACATGTGCTAGTGCTCTCCATGGAGCTCTGGACTCCACAGGGCTGCACCCCTCCCTCCTCTCCCCCTCCCTTCCCTCTCTATTGCGGGGGAACAAGATTACAGAGGCCCCCGGGGAGAGCCCATCTCCCAGCGTGCATCAGGATACCCTGCTGTTCGCCTGAACAAGAGACGTACTTCAAAATGTCTTGCTGCTTCTAACATTGTGGGCTCTGATCCAGCATTTGCCATGCTTTTAAAATGATCACAACAGCGGCTCAAATGATTAACCCTGACCAAGTGGCTCTAGGTTAGAATGGAACATTTCCTGTGATGACCAGCAACATCTCTGGACACTGGGGAGATGAGACGAGATGTAAAGTCTGGTTCAAAGCAGTAATGAGCCATTAACGGACAAGGTAAAGTATGACCACTCATCCCTTGTCGTCCTCCATGTAAAAGGAAATAAATACAATCTGGTTGGTTTCAGCCACAACAAATGGCGGAGGACAGGAAGGATCGCAGTGTGGCGAGGGGAGCAGCGGAGCGACGAGAGGCCTGAACGAGGCCTATTATGACAGGAAGCTCCACTCATCAGCCATTCAGGGCGCTGTAAGAGGAGACATAAATCAATGGCATGCCAATTATGACACCACACTGAGCCGTGTGAGTGCAGGGAATTAGCCGCACAAATCAGAGGATCAGGTTCAGTTAGATGGGCTCCTCTGGAGTGGAGGGGAGAAGAGAGAGAACAGAACCACCACAGGGAGGATGGTGGAAGGAGAGAGAGATGGAGAAAGAAATGGAGAGAGAAAATAGAGGACAGAAGAAGGAAGAAGAGAGAAGGCAGACATCTGATGAAATGTGAAGAAGTAAAAAATAAAAAAATAGACCCTATCAAATCCATTCCTCTGCCTGTAGAGTTGGGGTATAAAACTAGCTACATCTGGGTAGAAGAAATGTAAAGGGGCACTGTAAGCCCATTAGCCAGTCTTCACTAAGCCTGAGAGGAGGAGTGAGGTGTCTGTGCTATGAGACCACAGCCGCCGCACGTCAACAACACTTCTCATATCTTACACTTTCACACAGAGATCTCTCCAGAATATACAAATTAATGTTCACCTGACCTCCCCTTGCAATCACGCAGGCGTCTCTGCCGATCGGGGGGAACCTGCACGCAGCATGCAGGTTCTACACAGGTTGTGGCTTTGGGCCTGAACACGGAACACGCCGCCCCGACACCACTGAGCACAGCTGTATCCCAGAACTTTGATTCTGATTAAACAGAAACAGAACAGCCTATTAAAGTAATTCACATATATCTAAAGTATGCAGGGAGATGTATGCAGAGGGATGTATGCAGGGAGATGTGCACCAAAGGGTGTGCAGCATGCACAGTAATGTAGTGCATATACTAAAGAAAGATCAGCAGACAGCACTTGAAAGAGCATATCTTGCAAAAGCTTATATATATTATTTATCACTCAGACATCAAAAAGGAGACTTTGTAATGACCTTTTTTAACATTTATATTCAAAGGTAATGCAGTTTCTGAAAGTGCAAATCCACCCAAAAGCGACCATTATTGTACACAGGGCATGAAATAGTTCTCTCTATCTAGGCCAAATGTATGTTTTATATAACACACAATATCATACACCATATTGATGTACTGTATATTATATCATAATGTCATAAAATATACACTACAATAAAACACGTAAGGCTTCATGAATGTTTCAGAGTTCAGTGTGATGGTAATATTAGTGGGACTGTGGTGTGATCTACACTGTTCAGTGTGATGGTAATACTAGCGGGACTGTGGTGTGATCTACACTGTTCAGTGTGATGGTAATATTAGCGGGACTGTGGTGTGATCTACACTGTTCAGTGTGATGGTAATACTAGCGGGACTGTGGTGTGATCTACACTGTTCAGTGTGATGGTAATACTAGCGGGACTGTGGTGTGATCTACACTGTTCAGTGTGATGGTAATACTAGCGGGACTGTGGTGTGATCTACACTGTTCAGTGTGATGGTAATACTAGCGGGACTGTGGTGTGATCTACACTGTTCAGTGTGATGGTAATACTAGCGGGACTGTGGTGTGATCTACACTGTTCAGTGTGATGGTAATATTAGCGGGACTGTGGTGTGATCTACACTGTTCAGTGTGATGGTAATATTAGCGGGACTGTGGTGTGATCTACACTGTTCAGTGTGATGGTAATACTAGCGGGACTGTGGTGTGATCTACACTGTTCAGTGTGATGGTAATATTAGCGGGACTGTGGTGTGATCTACACTGTTCAGTGTGATGGTAATATTAGCGGGACTGTGGTGTGATCTACACTGTTCAGTGTGATGGTAATTCTAGCAGGACTGTGGTGTGATTTACACTGTTCAGTGTGATGGTAATACTAGCGGGACTGTGGTGTGATCTACACTGTTCAGTGTGATGGTAATACTAGCGGGACTGTGGTGTGATCTACACTGTTCAGTGTGATGGTAATTCTAGCAGGACTGTGGTGTGATCTACACTGTTCAGTGTGATGGTAATACTAGCGGGACTGTGGTGTGATCTACACTGTTCAGTGTGATGGTAATTCTAGCAGGACTGTGGTGTGATTTACACTGTTCAGATGGAGAACAACAGGAAGTCCAGTATAGGAAACAGATATTTATATTTTTAACTTGAGAAGAAAATCAACTATTATTAGTAAATCAAGCAGGAAACTGGATATGCTCATAATACAGCATTAACATGATCCGGTCTTGTCCACGGCTACGATGAGACATAAACAGTAGAGGACTTCAATACTCGGAAACACAAACATTAGCATATATTGAAGTATAGATTGTGTGTCAGCGATGCGATAGAGATGCATCCTCTGTGTGTCTAATCCCTCATCACCTCCACAAAATTAAGTACACACTCCGCAGAAGGAGAAGTGTCATTCTGGACAGCCATGTATCTGATATCCTCAGTGTGCCGGTCTCAGGTTGCGCACACACACACACACACACACACACACACAATACACATATACACACAAACACAATACACATATACACACAAACACAATACACATATACACACAAACACAAACACAATACACACACACTCAGTCTACTGTGACTGTGTGGTAACCAATGCCTGCCTGGCTGTCAACCCTCTGTAATTTGGGGCACAATTCATCGAATGACAGATGAATGTTTTAATTGTACGCTGACCTTGATGAAATGAATGGATGCTCTATTTCAATTAGGAGTCCAAGGGGTGATGTGGGGAGAGTGTCTGTGTGTGTGTTTGTGTGTGTGTGATGGTGCTGGTGGAAGTCTTTCTCCACATGTCTTTGGCTACTGAGTAGTCAGATTGTGTGTGTTAAATGTCCTAGTAGAAATATCTATCTTAGAGCCTTAGTGGCGGTTTTCATACTGCCAAGCTCTGAAAATCCCTACTCTTGGTACAATCCTCAGCTGTTTACCAAGTCTAATTCCGAAGATGTACATACAGTAGAAATTGAAGGGAGAACCTAATCTGTGCGTGGGCGCCACGGTATGCTTGCTCAGTATGGCTATTCATGGCTGGGACACGAACACCAAATCCCCAGAGAATACAGCTGCCACGATGAGATGTGTTTTTACAGGGATTTTGGTTTGGGATTTTTAGAATTGGATATGAGACCTATTGTCAAAAATTGTACTGAGGGTATTTTGTTGAAAATAAAAATGTTGTGGGGGAAAATTAACTCAATATACTTTATAAATTACTAAAACCAAATCAAAATTGTGTAGAAATGATAATGAACCTACATTCATACAGTTTCTTGACTGTGTCCATAAAATCATAAAAATAAAAGCTAGACAGTCAGGGAGCATAGAAAATTCAAAAAACGACGGATAGAGGACTATCTTTTGCCAATTTTGCCAATGAGAAAATATAACCCATTTTCAGTGCGGCCCTCAGGACATCGCTAAAGAGCGATTGCCCCCCCGCCCCGTCAAAATGAGTTTGACACCCCTGCTCTACGTTGTTGTCGCTCTCCACTGTACCTGAACACTGTCAACAATACCTCAGCATGGTGCAGTGGCTAGTAAAGTAGAGGTGGGTGGGGTTATATAACCAGAAATGATTCCCTTCATATTGGTGTTGGCTGGGCGGTCTCTCTCTCCCTTCCCCTTCTCTTCCTCGCTGCAGTACTTTTTTTCTTCTATCCTTCACAAAAGGCTTAGAGAGTGGTCTCTTTAACAGGTTAACAATGGACCGACCTTGGTTCTCCATGCCTGTAAATGCTGCTGGAGGATTCCTGTTTAGTCTTGACCACGGGGGAATCCTCTCTATCTATATAATGCACAGCCATAGGCCTGCACTCTAACTCAACGTCCAGTTACTGACCATACCTGTTCATATGCAAGTCCATGAGTCTGAGGCATCGACCTTTAGAATGGTACGCTGCCATTGTAAAACACCAGGCCCCAGATGGACTATGCCCTCAGCCAAATAAGAGCGGCTGCTCATGTGTGAACCAGCCTAACTTCCTGCATCGGCTCGCCAGATCCCAATGCCTTAGAGGGCCAAGCGAGCATTCTACAGACTGTTTAACAGTAGCTTCACAACAATCCCCCTGTCCCTCCATTGTCTCCGAGGGATTTTTCAACCGTCTGGATTTCGTTGCTGATGGCCTCTGAACGTGGTGTTGATTAAAAAGTCAGCATTGTTCAGCCTTTCTTGTTTTCTCTTTCTTGTAGATCCTGGGAGTACAAACAGCTCAATAGGCTGCGTGTGAAAGTCTTCTCCCCCAGTGTCTGACGAGGGACGGTGCTGGAGAGAGAGGGCCTAGCGCACCGTGCGGGGCTCCTGGAATCCAATAAAGTGCTTTATTCCAGGGCTGGGCTGGGCTGGGGCCGACGTGGAGCTAATCTTTGATCTGAACTAGGAAGCGGAGGGCTCTGGAGTGAGCCGCGCTGGCCCATTATTTATGGGAACATCAAAGGCCTGCGCTGATCACACTTGTGTCTCTTATCTGGCAAAGAAGAAGCAGCCACAACAACTAAAAGTGACTGGAGGAAAGCATAATAAGGTGCATGTGTAGAAAGGTAGGGATAAAGGAAGGAGTGAGCCAACGTCTGAAACAGTGGAGGAGGATGGAAGGGGCTCAGGGGGAGATCCCCAGATTAGGATTGATCAGACCGGGGTATGTGGGCCATCCGCCTGGGAACATCGCCCGCGGCTCCGTCCGAGAACATATCGGACCTCAAGCGGATCAGAGCCGCTCCTCCCCTCCTCTCTCCGTTCCCATGGAAGTGAGATTTCCAATGTCAGGGAGCCCCACTCACTCCCTACCCCATTCTCCTGTCTCCCCCCCTGCCTCCCTCCCACTACCACCACCACCACCACCTCCACATCGCATCAGAAATGTGACTGGCCTCAAACTGCTGACTTGCTCACAGTCCATTGGTTTTCCTCTCCTTATCAAATTACAGCCACCTCAATAACCGCCCGCTCCACCGCCCACTCCTGGCACTGCTCTCCTTCTCCTTCCCCCGCTTTCTTTCTTTCCCATTTTTCTAGAAAAAAATAACCGCAGACAGGGTTGGGGGGGGGGGGGAGGTGCGTGTGTAGATTTGAGTGTGCGTATGAGTGTGCAGTGTTTGTGTGTGTGTGTGTGTGTGATGGCCCGTCGGCTGCACATTGCTGATTTGCAGACGTGGGCCATTGCCCAGATGGTAGGCGCCTGCCTTCTAGGGGACGTTTTTACTTCCACCCCGACGACTGCTCAGTCATGGCAGCCTGCTGAGACCCCAGCATCCCCCTCGCCTAGCGCATAGCGCCCAGGGGCCAGGGCTATCTGTCCTGGGTCACTGCCCCCTCTGTGCCACCAGTACCCAAACACCCCATACTGTACTGTTCCTCCATCCCCCACAGTGTAGAGCCTCTCCCTGCCTTCTCTCTACAACAACAAGACTTCACCTGATATTTACAGTTCCTCCCATGTGATGAGAGCTTTGGGAGACCATCGAAATGGACCATGCAAGGTAATCCGTCTCACTCTGGCTTGTTGTGCGGCACCGAGCTGCAGTTATTACAAAGTCACAATGAAAAGATTCATCCCTTGGTCAGCTGTCTAACAGTCTGATGGATGTCATTTAACCTTCCATTGCAGCTGCTTCCAGCTTTAGCCATCAGTAAATACACCACAGAGGAACGTTGAAAATAAATCCCCATAATTCCCCAGCTGCCATTTTCTCTTATCTCTCCATGAAGGTGACACGTTGCCTTCTAACAGTTAATTGATATATTTTTAACATCAACAGAAATCATGTTTGCTTCTAATTGGCCCAGATTTATGTATGCAAATGAGGGTTGGGGCTACATTTACAGGAAGCCGGTGCAGGGTCCCCTCTTCCTCGAATATGAATTAACATCAATATTTATCTTACTCCAATTATGTAATTTCCTCCGCATTCACATGCTAATTGTTTCAATTAGCATTAAATAAGAGCCCCAGTTCAGAGGGAATAACCTGCTGGTGAGCA
This sequence comes from Coregonus lavaretus, assembly GCF_964263955.1. Classification (NCBI taxonomy): domain Eukaryota; kingdom Metazoa; phylum Chordata; class Actinopteri; order Salmoniformes; family Salmonidae; genus Coregonus; species Coregonus lavaretus. The sequence goes on from NC_139989.1 coordinate 49,172,422, forward strand.
CTTACACTGATGCAGTGAGTAGTCACCTGCTCTCACACACACAGAGAGGGGGAGAGGGGGAACAAGAGGAGAGGAGAGGAGAGAGATCAAAAAGAGAAAGAGTGATTTCTTTGTCCAGATAAATCTCTTCTAACACTCTGATTTTATAGTTTGCAGCTTCTGTTCGAGGGGCTCTCCGGGAAACAAAATCGAAAAGACAGGTACAAATAAAAATAGATGTTGGACCTAAATAATTTGATGAACTCGCAAACAATGGCGTGTGCGGCGTGTAACATGAAAGCTTAACCGAGTGCCAGTTACCAAAGAGGCTGGCTTCGACATGATCTGCTTTCACCAAGTTTATTGGAGATGACGTGTGTGTGTCAGTGACAGTGAATGTCCATGTTGAGGGGGAGTAGATTAGATCAAGTCCCCTGTGAAAGAGCCTTGTCTGCTTCCATTGAGCATTCTGTCTCATTAAAGACAGCGGTATGCCTGGCCAATAAGCAGGTATGCTGACATCAGAGGCGTGTTGGGAATACCGGAGGTGATTGTAAAAACCTATTGAGTACACAAACCCTATTTGACTGACTTACAGGTATCATGGTGTATCCGTGGGTAAAGTCTTACATGAAGATCAAGTGAGTGATGACTGCGAACCTCAGGTCCACTGGTTCTACATATAGTACCAGGCTTGGTGCTCAGTCCCCTATGGGATGTTCTGTCTTTGTGTGAACAGACTGGTAGAGGGAGAGAGAGTGTGAAGATGTGATTGAAGATGGATCAGACCTCACTGGTTACAGCCACTACTTCTCCAGCCCAAACAAGAGGCCAAAGCTTACCCAATAAAGGAGTGGAGCTCACTACTTTAATTGAGTTGGGAAGTGCCACGGCCCTGGAAACCCACTCAAACTCTCCTCATCGAATCACCACACAACTTAGGGAAGTGAATTTAGACCTTCATTGAAAAACTAAAACAGAGGGCTGGCGTATACAGTGTGGTCAAAACAACAGGGATAATTAAATGAATGAAAAAGTTAATAAATCATGTTTTCCCTATTCTACCACTCCTGGGCAATTTCAATTTGTTTGAAATGTGAAGCTACAATTTGCCAGCCAACATCACACTTTGAGTGTGAAACATCGACCAAATCAACAGCAGCAGCCAACGCCCTCAGCTAACTTACTCTATGCTGTAACTTAGAGAGTCTTTTTCCCTATATCGTGGTGGGCATAGCTCACTGAGGGAAAAGCCCCTTCACACAAATCACACAAAAAATATGAATCTAAAATCCTGCAGCCTTTGATCTGCCTTCATACAGTATAATCAGAGGAGCCCATGACCTTTGCTGATACAGTAGTACAATACTTCACTACAACAAGGCCTTCTGGGGGTTTAGTAGTACAGTTTCACACACAGCAGTGCATCAGCTTGATGTAATGTAGTTTCCATCTCTTCATCTCCTTCTCTTTATCTCTGCCTAATGGTACTGCCTGGACCCCCCAATAAAGAGCCTGAAACTTCATCTAACACCAGTGGGGAAAAAATGCATGGCAAAATCATCAGAAGCATTGTTTACAGACCAAATGAAAGTGAAAATAAATTCTCAAATGAGTGTTGCTAGCGCAGCCATCTATAAATCTAGCAGAAGCTCGGCTGCTGTCTTTAAGTGGATGGAGGGAGCTAGGCTCTGAAGTGGAACAGCAGGTGGAGATGGATACGGTGACACACTGGCTGTCTTACGCACACAAACTTCCCTCGTAAAGTATGTTGAGGAATGGAGAATTTATGAGGCACAGATATCTCACTGCTGGCCTATCATTTCCATGGCACTGTCACCGTAATTCTCTGCAAAACTGCCCAAACCCATAGATAAAAATGGCCATCGCAGTCAGAGATGAAAGAGAGAGGAAAAAGGAGAAAAGGGAGGAGGGGAGAGAGTGAGAGAGAGAGAGAGAGGTTGGTGCTTGCCTTATCTATCTGAAGCACCTACTATCTCTCAGGTTGGAAAATACACAAGCAGAAAAATACACAAGCTCCATAAACAAGTGGAGAGTTGTGAATACTAGAAAATGTCCTGTCTATTTTGCTTACAGTCAAGGAATGTGAGGAATTTTGGTCATTTGGAAGATGAGTTAAATTGCTGTTTGTACAGCATAAGCTGTCTCCATCTTTCCCCCACTACCGGCACAACTCCTCGGCTTCACAATGTATTTTACCTCTGAGATATGTGTGTGTTACAGAGGAGATTTGGGGAGCTTTTAGAACACTATCATAGAGTAGGTGGAGTACACTAGAGTGTATTAGAGAGGGCAGTGCTGCCCTGCGAGATTGGATTCTCACCCATGAAATGTAAGCACACAGAAAACTCTCGGCAGCAACAACCTCCAATTTACGCAGCAATTTTCCACTCGCTCTCGATAGAGCTAAATCGCATTTGTCTCCCTCGCATTGATACCACTCTGCCCTAGAATTGCATTCACATTCAGTTAATTAGCACTTCCTCTCCAAGCACCAGAAAGAGCAATCATTGGAAGAAATGAGCAGAGTAGTTTATTACAGTTTATTACAGTTCATTGAGGGAGCCAGAATACCGAGGATATTAGACTGATTACTCACGTTAGCGCTGATAGTGGTCTGGCTGACAAAAAAAAAGTTATTTACATTACAAAAACAGTTGGCTTGGTAAATTAGGCCTTTCTCCGCACGACAATATCTCCTCCGACTGTGCTGTTTCAACGTTTTCTTGGTAAAAGCGGTGTCTTTCAGCCTTTACTACCCTCTTTGAAAACATTAATTAATACTCATTACTTGCTATTGCTAAATGCTAACAATGTGGAGTTACAATTCAGAGTCATTAAATTAGAAGCAAAGGTCTGAATAGTGGTGAGAAATTGTAAATATCTGCTTGTTCAGAGAGAGTGACTCCATAGTAGCTTATCTCTCCTAACATGAATAGCATCAAGTAGAGAGTAGCTGTGAGGGAGATGACAGCTGGTACTGACCCCACCTCCAAGAGTCCCCCTGGAGACATGCAGCACATGATCACTCCTATATTCTCCCAAGGACATGCTGCACTAATATGGAACTCAGACACACACAGACTCTCTCTCTCACTCACACACTCATTTACATTAATCTGAATCGCACATGAACACCTACATGGGTGCATTTATCCATACATAAATGCATGTGCAAAATACCTATAGAGCATATGCACGTAGGCCTACACACACAAATACACACACACACACACACACACACACACACACACACACACACACACACACACAGGGCGCGTGGAGGCAGTAATTTGTAAGTTCAATTTTTTAAGGCACCACAGCAGTGGTCCTGTGGGACCTAATAAAACCTCCTAAGCACATGGGGAGGAACCCCGAGGCGATGCTCTTTCCCACACAGCTCACCTTGATAGATGATTGGAGAGAAACACAGAGGCGTGCTCCACTAACAAACTGCTGCAAGACAAAACAACCAGATTTAGCCTCCCAACGAAATGGAGACAGACGGGGAAGGAGGCCACTGATTTGGGGGAAATTACACACGCTTCTTCACACCTTTTGAGGTGATTATCCAACTAGTGGAGAGTAATGAACTTTATTCCTGTTCAGTTGCCCGCCAGGAAAGAAGAAAAGTGTGAGAATATGTTTTGTTTATTTAACACATAGCAGGAAGGTGTATAACGGCCCACTTGTTATTCTAATAACCATCTAATGGTGATTTGTTCTGTATGTGAGTGTTGACAGGAGGGGCAGAGATGTGATCGGAATTAAAGGTATTACTTCATATTAACTTTAGGCTTTAAAAAAGAATGTGGAGTAACTGACAATTCAGTCCCACCTCTGAAATATATATAAAAACACAATAAAAGGGCTCATTTGATTTGAAGAAACAAAAGCAATTATAAATGTGCCTGCTAGAGGTCATCTAGTTGGTATGTGCTGGGTGGCACCCTCCTCCCCCTCACTTTCATTTCCAAATACCTTTGGACTTTTTCACAGAGAACTTAAAATCAATTTCAAGCCCCATTTAATTTTATACACCAGTATATGCTGAACCACAACAGTATAGTTCAAATATTGATCTTCTTTAGAGGATGACCCCTGGTGCCTTTTAATAGTAATATATACAGTTACCTGCTTCAAAATGAGAAGCTAGCCACAGCAATATTGCAAGTCGAGGCGGAAATAAATATAAAACATCACTGAGAACTACTAAAAAGTGTCTCTGATATGATAAATGATTTCCTCAAGCTGCTGTCCCACAGCACACACTGGTGCTCGAGCAAGACTGATAATGACCTTTTGAAAAACAAAATTTCAGTGTTTGCCTAGAGAACAATTCTTCACGAGCCCCGTCTAACTGACAGAGGAAAAACAGCCTAGCGGGACGGGAAGGAGCACGAGGCGGAACGGAGGAAACGGTAATAATGCTTTGCTGTTCACTACTGCCATTAAGCAGGGTGGTGATAAAAAGGTGGTGGCTTTAATGGTTGGTGATGGCTGTTTCACTTGTATGGTCACTCTGTTAACTCAGCACACAGGATATTATGTCTCATTTGAGAGGATCCAGCCGAGAGGAGGAGGCTTGAAGGACAGTATGAGAGTGACTCTACATTATAAACATAATAATCACAGCTGGCTAAGTTACTGCAGTAAAGAAATAATTGGAGTCAAGCTGCTTGGGCAGCTTAAGCATTTTACTGAGCCATTCAGAGAAACAGAAAACCTCAGGATAGATTCTATTTCAGTAAAAAGAGTCACCCATACAAACATAGTTCTAATGGATTTTCACAGTGGGGTTATCATCCTCTCCGTTTTATCCCTGTGTGTATGTGTGTGTGTGCGTGTATATGTGTGTGTGTGTGTGTGTGTGTGTATGTGTGTGTGTGTGTGTGTGTGTGTGTGTGTGTGTGTGTGTGTGTGTGTGTGTGTGTGTGTGTGTGTGTGTGTGTGTGAAAGAGAGGGAGATAGAGAGAGCTCCCGCAGTGTTAAGACAGGGAGGCGTTGTGTCTCGTCGCTCGTCTCTTTCCCCTCTCGCTGCCCCCTCAGCCTGCTCCGCTCGCGGTCTCTCTTTAGCTAAAGGAGCGCTCAAGCGGACGTAATGGTGGCGATTGCAAAACCAAGCGGATATTCTTGAGCTGTATTAAATCTCTGCATAGAGAATGAGGCCACTGAGATACAGGGTTGACAACACTCAAGTTCACTTCCCTTTTTGATCACCGGCCTATTTTTGAACCCTGGCTGAACGGAAATACTCCTATGATATTTCAGATTACAAAACAAAATAGTTGTAAAATGCACATGGTGGCATGTATTGGTGTTGCCCCCAATAAAACATTCAAATACTGCATTATACTTTCTTTAAATGAGGAGAAAAATTATGTTATGATCCCGGGACAGATCTGGGATCAGTTTTCCTGAGACAGTAAATATTTTACATGAATAGTGATTAAAAGCTCAATTAAATTGTGACATGCTATAAAAAAAGATCTGTTAGAATACTGGAGGGTGAAGACATCCACAACTGGCACTTTGTTTTCAGGAAGTGGAGTATATTAGCATCAGAAGCACTGTGCATGCTAATCGCATGACACTGTAGGCTATGCATATAGTAAGCTTGGGCAACTCCAGGCTAATGCGTACCATTAATGACTGGGATGTTTAGCATTATTGGCAAAATGTAAATATAAATTTATTAATGCACTGCACCCCACTCTAATGTTAAGTACGCATTCTCCTGTGAATCATCGTGAATCAACACAAATCCTCCCCCCCCCAAAAAACTGTACACTCAAACCCCCACAATATGGCTTTATACATGTGTAAATCTATTTAACTGTTTGTGGCATTCTTCTTTGTGGGAAGGAAATGTAATCTGGTTCCATTTCCAGCGGTCTAACAGAGTAAGTCGGCAGGTAGCCTTAAGAGAACCACTAGCCACAGGGAGGGAGTGTGGCGGCGTGACTGGCATCCCCTCTGAAGAACTAGGCAGCCCTCACTCTGCTCAGCTCACACACCAAATGAAATTTCAACATAAACGACTGAGCTGTGATTTACAATTCTCCTTCAGAGCAGCGAGGAAAAGTGAGAAAACATTTAAATCAGTCCCCCCCACTTTTGTTCTGCTGTTATGAATTTGCTGTTTAAGGGACAAAACAGCTGAACGGCAGAGAGAGAGAGAGAGAGAGAGAGAGAGAGAGAGAGAGAGAGAGAGAGAGAGAGAGAGAGAGAGAGAGAGAGAGAGAGAGAGAGAGAGAGAGAGAGAGAGAGAGAGAGAGAGAGAGAGAGAGAGAAAGCCTGTAGGAATAATCTTAGGCAAAATACACAATGAAACGTATTCCCTCCCAATGAAATAGGGTTTGAAGTTTTTGAATTGAGCTTAATTGAATCAAAGTGAATTGCGTCGCATCAAATTGACTGCATTAAGGAGTCAAGCCCAGCTTTCTTGGTGACGAAATGAAATCATTTCAAATGCTATGAATGCATTTCGAATTTATGAAACAGAAGATGAAAATATAAAATAACTTGTCAATGAATATAAAAAGAGGAGAAAGGTGTTGTAAACAGCCTTCACTTCTCCAGGCCTTCTCGTAATCTTCAAAGAATACCGGGTCCAGCTTCAACAGGAACCATTTAACGATAAAGGCCATTTACAGTGAGGGTCTCATTCAGCGTCGCGCCAAAAGAGACAACCATTCTCAGTTAACCTTTCCCCCTGAGGTCAGTGGAGGGGGAGAACCCAACCCTCCTGCCTCCTCCACACTCTCATTCCAAAGTCCAAAGAGGCTGTGGCTCATTTCTCAAACCCATCTCCCATGCACCCACACAGCCCATGTAGGAACAGAAACCTATTAGGCCCCCAGTTACAGACAGCGTCTCCATTTACAGCTGTCAATAGTACAGCTTGGCCTACAATAATTATCCCCTAGAAAGGCCCTGTCTCTTCACTGTTAGAATTAGCCCTATCCCCGGAGACCTGGAACCTGAATCCCCCATACTGTCAGATACTGTCCCCCCGTCCCCCCGGGTAAAACAGCCTCTCACTGGGGAGGCAGTGGAGGATCAAGGCCTGGACCGAGGGGGAGGGATAGAGGGATGGATAGATAGATAAAGTGTGCGTGGTGTATTCCCAGTTTTCACCACATCCCTTCCTCCCCGGCCTCTGTCTTCCCTCCACTCCCGGCTGTGTAGAAGGGATCACACTGTCGACGCAGGCAGGAGTCGGTTACACTGAGAGAAGAGAGATCAGTGGCACGCTGCTGTGGAGGAGGACACAGACCTCCCCTGGGCTGCCTGCCTGGTACACCACCGGCAGAGGAACAGGTGAAACCAGAAACCAGACGATCTCTCCCCATCTACACACGCATGAAAGCTCCCCTTAAAGGTTGACTAACCATTTAAGATGCTATTCAAAAAACGGGTGAGGGGAAATTAATAACGCAAAACACCCACAGAAACAATCAATATATATAACAATAAGGGTCAATATCAACACAGTAGAATGTAATGATACAACATCCAATTACAAATCAAAGAAAGCAATTTCAGAAATGTGAGATCTCCAGATATGGCAGCAGGCTCAAACAGAGGGTCATGTAAGACATAAAAACAACAGCTGATTTCCTCCAGAGCCTTAAGAAACTCCCTCTTTTTAATTGAACTGCTTCCTACTTAGATAATAGAGTTGCATTTACGACCACAGCCAGATGCCCACCCAAAGCCTGCTAAATAGAAAATCCATGAGATACCAACTGAGGCCCAGCAACTGTACAAGCCACGACTAAATACTGTGGGTTCACGTATCCCATCCCACCATTTGTATCAGAAATATATTTATACTTTCATATACAGCAGTGAAGTAAACAACCATACTGTAATTCATCAGTGCTGTCAATAAGACACCATAACTCATGGAATATTCTACTGTAAATACTGATCGACGGAGGAAAAAGATGACATCATCTCTGCAGACAGACAGGCAGCTTTTCCAATGTAGTATCAAAACACCCTCTGAATTACAGCAGCGAGTGGTAGCATGATACTGCCATTCTGTAATCACAATAGCCGCATTTCTCTCATTACACCACGGGGAGTCTCTTCTTGTGTTAATGTAAACAAACATTTAGCAAAGATTCATATGCACAGCAACCCACTACAAAGAGCATCAAAGCCGCCTGCCGAGGTACAACAACACAGTGAAACTGCCGCAACGCAAAACAGGAAAAGGTATTGGTTCAGTAATCTTTTATGTAATAAAACTCTGTACGCCTGTGATATCATACAGCTTCATGTTCCAACATAATACCCAAAGCACTCCGAGTCATTTTAATGCAGTCTCCCCTTTTTTGAATTCAAACAAACTTCTAGGGAAAAGGCTTTCACCTCAATCTATTCTCCTTATAGTCTCTGTGTGTTTCTTCCCTCACACAGGCGGCCGGTGCGTCTGGGCCGAGGTGCAGAGAGAAAGAGAGGTGCAGAGGATGCAGTGACCTGTAGCCGTCTGAAAAGGAGCGATGGCCACGCAACAAATGAGGGGTCAGCACAGAGAAAGGGGGGAGAGGGGAGGGCTAGAGGCTGAATCTTGATTCAATGAATGGGTAATTTCCCAAACAACACTGCAGGGGTAGGATCGGCCCGGTGGGCCCCACATAACAAGGGAATGTGAATAATTGAATCATGTAAAATGCTTTGATATTTTGTGAAAACATCCTTTTTGAATGTTCTATTAATTCTGAGGTGTTACTCCACTTAATAAGGATATGGATTGAACAGAGCAGAAAAAGTTATTTGTTTGAAGCAGGGACTAACATTATATGCCCCATATGTGACATACAATAAGTAATATATACTTTTTTACTAGAGTCAGTCACAAATCATATGGATAGATACAGTACAGTATTCTTGTGTTTCAGAAAATGATGTTGTCGTTGTAGACCAGCCTCTCTATTTCCATAAGTCAGTTATAGCAGTGGTAAAATTGAAGAAATTCTCAATTGTCATACATATCACCCTTTGTTTCATACACAAATATAGACCCCAACCCCCATACACACCCATGCAAAAATATGGACATACACACACACACACACATTCCTGAGGCCATGAATAAAAGCAGTATTTCCTTGGGGAATCCTAGCCCTGGCTTCTCCACATGAAATGTGTGCTAGTGGCACCTGGCCGTCCACATGCCTGTCCCCCTCTGAGGGCCTAGCCGTCGGGGTGGGCCCGAGCTGGACAGATGGGTGGGAGGGGAGAGGGCCATTACCCTGATGGGGGAGCAGGTTTTAAAGGGGGAAGCAGGAGGCTCCATCCTGCCAGCTTTAACATTATTTGCTTCAATCACTGCAGTAACACACTGTTTACTGCAACACATGCTAGCGGTAGTAAAAACACAATTGAACAGGCGACCACCCCCCCGCTGAATGAAAATGTTTTGAATAATTCAAGAGATGCACATGGGCCTGCTCTTAACAGTCACCTTGTTGGGTTGTTGCTTTCCTCTGCAGAGTCAATTACAGTCTCTTAAGATTTCACAAAGCAAGAGGGATCAGTGAAAAGGAATCAATTCAACAAAAAATCTATACTTCATATAATGACTCAAACAAATATCAATGCAGATGATCATGACAGAAAAGTGAGAGTGAAAGAGTTAATATCCCCCTCTCACAAAAAGTGACTGTGTAAATTTTTTTTATCTCAACTTCTCAGTGAAAAGTGTTGACACACAATGGAAAGTGACAGGACAGCATGACCATGAAATGAGCAGTACAATATGCAGTGTTACAGTCACAGCAAAATGAGTCATGAAGCCGTGATCTAAACAAACATGTCGTATCCCAGTCTCACGTCATGAATTCCCTCGTTCAAATCTGCACAGGGTGGATTAGAGGAAAATAAAAGAAAGGAGGAAATATAGGCTGAAAATGAGAAAAGAGAAGAGATGACCCCTGGTTTGTGTTGAAAGGGTCAGGGTCGGGGTTGGGGAAGTACTCTGGGAAACACAATGCTATCACGTGGTGCCGAGCGAATGGAGGAATGAAAGAGACGGAGAGAGAGAGCGCGACAGAAAGAGAGAGAGAGAGGGAGATGGAGAGAGAGGGAGGGAGATGGAGAGACTTACCTGGTGTAGGTAGAGGAAGGCAGGGGGACAGTGGAGGGAGTGAGGTAGCATCCCAGAGCCGGAGAGAAGCAGACAGCCTGAGTTGGCCATGGAGCTCAGCGTGTGGTAACGGGATGCTTTGCGCATTTAGCAGGAAGATCCTTCGCTCTCTTTCCTCGCTACTCTGTCTCTTGCTCTCTCTTGCTCACTCTCTCACTGTCACTCTCTCCCACTCTCTCTCTCTCGCTCTCCTTCTGGCACAGCGTACCACTCTCTTTTTTTCTCTCTCCAGCCCTGGTCTTCCTTCTCTCCTGTTGTGGTCTTTTATTCCCTCCTTTTCAATGACAATTTTCTCTCTCTGCTTTTGTGTCTCTATTGCAGTAGGTAACCACGGTAGCCAGCAGCACACTGACAATGTGCATGAGCCGCCTCTCTCTCTCTCTCTCTCTCTCTCTCTCTCTCTCTCTCGCTCTCTCTCTCTCTTGTCCTCGGAGCGACTCTGTTTACTTTGGAAGCGATAAAAGCCAACATAAGCATTCAGACACAGAAGGGGAGGTACTGTGCAAACCGGGGAGTGGGAGGGAGAGGGGGTTGTAGAGTCGACAGGGTGGGAGATGGGGTTATAAAAGAGGTGGGGTAGTGTTGGGGGGGGGGGTTAGGGGTGTGGGGGGGTGTTGAAGTCCCCAGTGTATTCCCACATCAAACAGGCCGTGTGAATAATAGGGGGGATGAAATGACATTAGAACAGCAGCTGATCCTGGGCATTACCACCTCGCGGGATGCTGCGTACAGCCTTTTAATTGCAGACTCCCCCCTCAGAGCCTAATGCTGTCCACAGTCTCCCTCCATCTGCGCCAGAGCTGCGCTCAAGGACACATACAACATGTATGGCAAATATTAATTCACAGCATCCATAGAAGTCTGGCAAATGTATTCACAAAGCCCCGTTATTAGATCTAGCTCCAGCCGTGACATCTCTCTTCATCTGTGAGCGTTTGCTGAGCAGTAAAGCAGTAAATATACATCCACCCTGACAGAGAGAGAGTCTATCGATAAATGATTTATGCTACAAATCTAAAGTCTTAATTTTTTTCCCTTCTGTAGAAACAACAAGGGGCTTGATATAAAATGCAATGGAGCTCACATAAAGGCTGTGTGATGTTAGCCTTCAAACATAACCCATTTATGACACAGGGGTAGCTACAATAATATAATTATGAATTTGGTCACTTTCCCACCCAGACACAGACAGACCATCATAATCACGTCCTGCTGTGGGAGACGACGCATGTCCACTGTGCCGAATTAACTCACTCTGGGACACTCCATTCAGATTCAATCAGCCCCATTCAGATAGCATGCAGGGGGGAAATTACACCAGGAAGGAGTTCAACTAACCCCTACTTCCTATTCATTAGCCCTAGACACTGGGACAGAGCACAGATTGCAGACAGATTAGGGAATACCAATAAGTGACACAACACAATGTGTAATAATGTAATAACATTGTGTCATTCTTGGCTGATGTGTTTTTTTTACATCTAATTGTTGAGCTGAACAGAATGGAGGGAGAAGTTGGTCCTTTGCTAAATGAGCAATCAGCCTGATCTTAATTGAGACTTGGACAAGGCTGAGGCTGCCTGCACACGTTTTGTTCAGGTCCAAGAGCCTGTGTTAAGTACAAGCAGTCGGCCAGTTTTACCGCTGTATGCCACTGTACTGTTTAACCCCCTCTGATGAGATGACTTGGCTAGAGCCAGCAGGTGCTACTACTGCTGCAGAGAGACAAATAGCTTCTCTCTCGCTCGCTCTCTCTCGCTCTCTCGCTCTCTCTCGCTCTCTCTCTCTCTCGCTCGCTCTCTCTCGCTCTCTCGCTCTCTCTCTCTCTCGCTCTCTCTCTCTCTCTCTCTCTCTCTCTCTCTCTGTCTCTCTCTCTCTCTCTCTCTCTCTCTCTCTCTCTCTCTCTCTGTTAATAATTCAAATTAGCTGTGTCAGATCACTCCCTTCAAAGAGAGAGTTGCTGGAATGTTCTCCACTGTGCCTTTCTTTGAGTCATGTAGAATCAAAGCTATCAAAATGTGCTGGAGATATCCTCAGTTAACTCCAGGTTTGATCCGCGGGCCTATTCTTCCAATGAAAAAAAAGAAACAATTGTTGTGACTGCTGGTAGAATACAGGAGCTGACTTGCAACATCCAACACACAATAACCACCATCATCACTGTCTTCTACCACCTCCTCATCCTCCTCATCATCACCATGATCACCATTTCCACTGTGGCAACCTGATAATAATCACAATAACCATTATTATCACCATCACCATCCCCCTGTCATGTGTTTCTCCAGTGTGTTTCTAGCTGGCCCAGCTATGTGATTACTCCTCTGAGACAGGACTTACATAGAGGTGGGGGAGATGAGAGGCACAGGAGATTCAATCAGCTGATTTGAGGCATTACTGCTCTTAAAGCAGGTGATAATATCCCTTCAAAATATAACAGCGACACATCGGATAATAGATCAAATACAAACAGGAAATATGTTACAAATTTGGTGATTTCCTTGTCGTTTTTCGTGGACAGTGTGGTTTTAATGTAGTCTGTAAAGGGGGGAAAAGCAGCAGTGATAGCAGTAAGACGCCATCCCCTGCACTCCCAACCCAGTCAGCAATAATCAGAAGCAATAGAGGCAGTGGCTAATGTGGCCCAAACAATTGGAGGCACATGCCTGTTTTCCACTGTTTACCGTATTGCCATGATCAATAGTGACTACTAGCAATAATCATCATAAGAGATGACTGTTTATATATTTACCTCTGCTCTCTCTGTCAGCCTACTGCAGGGTTTCACTATGGACACAGCTCCCCCATCAGGAGGACAGAGAGAAACATACAGGAAACTAGTTTGTATAATATTGCTTTCAACGCATAATAGGAATATGATATGACTAAATGTAGACATGTTGATATATATTCAAATATATTTTATCACTCGTTGTCACTGAAAATATTGATATATTCAGTTAACTGATGTTCCAAAAAGATCACTGATCTCAGAGTATGTTATTAGGTCCAGAGTAGGCTCTCTGTGACCCAACACCCCCTCACTCCCCTCCTCTCTCCGAGGAGACCTCTGGAGATCCTTTGAAATGAAAACAAAGCAGCAGCAGTGTTTTGTGTTGGGTAGATTTACTGAAGAGGCAGCGGGGGCCTTTGGAAGGGGCACCCTTGGAGTGCCCCTCTGACAAGCCTTCCTCATTATCTGGCATCGCTATGGCGCCTCGGAACCCCTCAGTAGATGAGGGGGCACGCAGACGCCATGATCAGCGTGTCCTCAGGGCGTGCGGCGAGGCGAGGGTGGTGCTCTTGCTAAAGGTCCACTGATTAAACCGCAGGCCCAGAGCGCCTGGGATCCCCACTAATTAAAGGTTGTGTCATAGCTGCCTAACATAACAAACTTCTGACTGCTGCTCCCTCTGGTTTTTCATAACAAGGACATTTTACAGACTTCCCCAACCACTCTCCCCGCCCCACCACTCTCATTTTCCCTGGCATCCCTGGCAGAGTCTTACGCCAGTTGGTTCAGGACGGGAATGGGGAGCCAGGAGGACAAGGCGGGCGTGTGTTTAACCTGCCTCTCACCCGTCTCAGCGTGCCAGGCTCTTTGTGAAAGAGTCAGCACTCCTTTGTCTGGGCTCATAATTAAGGCAACAAGGTACCCACTCTCCCGTTCATTATTTCTTCACTTTGTGTGCAGATCGGAGTCATTAGGAAGGCTGTGCTACGGGGGGCTGCTGGTGCGACCACACAGACAGAACACGGAGGCATGAAGGAACAGGATTTGCTAGTCTTTCTTGCACCAAATTAGCCGCGTTTGTCTCTCACTTGTCTTTTAAATGTCAATAGCCGGCTACATTTAAAGTATTGGTTTTGGCTCCCCAAAGCTGCCAAGTCCTAATAACATTGATGAAAGGATAGTTATGGGTTAGAGAAGGGGTGGGGGAGTTTGTCTGTCAGATCTAAGCCATTGTCAGACACTAGGATATACTGTTGCTGTAGGCCCTTGATACAGGCTTCAGGCTCTGGTAGCCACCACTGTAAATGGATTCTGAAACAGTGCTTGGCTTTTATATGATGTAATTCATCCTCATATGTTTTCACCCGCCGAGTTTCACAATCACAACTTTCTTTATTGCAAACTAATGCACCCAGTGCTGGGATCAGCAGGTTGCGTCCGACCATCACTCACCTGCTTGGGAGAGGTCAGGCTTTTTGGACTTTTGAGCACTCTTCCGTCTTGCTGCGACACTGCAGAAAGCCTGAGGACTCACCATGCTTCCCACACAGAGCTGCCGTATATCACCTCACCCTCCCCCGTCATCACCCCCACCACCACCACCCCCTCTGGCTCTCAGAGAAAATGAAAGAGAGAGAGAGAGAGAGAGACGGAGGCTCACAGCAGACAGTCAACGTCAATACTAGGAAGCTTTTACTGGCTTCTCCTCCTCTCCTCTCTGCCTCCGGGCTAGGAAGTGCCCCAGCTAAGAGCGGGTGATAGCCCAGACCAGAACAGTGGGAGGGTGAAAGGTGGGAGGAACACAAGTGAGGGTTTTGTTCAGGCACAGGAGGGGTCAGCAAACAGGGACGGGTCAGGCTCGGTTAGCCCTGCAAGGCCCGGTGAACCGGAGAGAGAGCTGACAGGGAAAAGGGACGGCCATGCAAGGAAATCACATCACATCGATGATTAAATATTTACTGGCCCTCAGAGAGACGCTCTAGGGGATGTTGTCACGTAGTGCATGCCTCGGTTTCACTGCTTAGTACGACAACCATGTCCTATCAAGGGGTCACTATTTGACAAAAAAATAATGTAACGCACGCCTAACTGGAATTTCAGTAGGGTACTTTTGATTGAAAGCAAATAACTAGTAATACAAATAGAGTCATTACACACATGGAATGCACTGAGCAATGAAACGTAAAATTATTCAGAACATTAGTCTCCTTATGACATTTTCAAACTCTCTGACCTTCCTGGACAACGCTACTGTAGCAACCGTTACCATAGCGGCCGCAGGCCTGAGGCAAGGTCAATTACAACGATTGGTGCGCTGACTCCAAGAGCATTCCATTTGGAACAGATTGGTCATGCCCAGTAATGTCCCCTATCCAGCAGGCATACCTCTCACCATCACTCTTTAACCGACAGCAGAGAGAGAAACTCCAGATGGGTTTCCATCTCTGCTGTGCTGTGCCACCGTCTCCCCCTCCCTCAGGGGTCAGGGGTTCAAACCCTGGCCACCACGTCTTCCTCAGAGGATCACAGGGAGATGGCTGATACATCAATACCGCCTCGCACTCCGCCTCAGATGCACATATCATAACAGAGTGTATGAAAGCAGAGGTGTGACTGTGTGTGGTGTAAATACAGAGCGCCTGCCAGGCTGCCAGCCTCTGTCTGGCTGACGGTGCCCAGAGCTCCTGCTGTTGTTACCGGAGAGGCACCCACGCCACACACACACACACACACACACACACACACACACACACACACACTGCCCCCTTTCAAATTCTCTCCACTTCACCGCCATCAAAACATACCTTTGGGGACATATGCACAGACACAGATTTACTGTGGACTTTGGTGGAACCGCAGGAGGAGGAGAAAGCCAATAGGTTTCAGAGATTCCGCCCAAAGGAGATGTGAGTGTAATATCTCTGTGTGGAAGTCTATGTCATGAATGTAATATCATGCTTCTTTTCTACTAAACCCAAATACTGAGGTATATCTGTTCAATATTTCACAAACGTCCTGCCTCCGTGCCAAACTGTTGAGGGCACGATGGAGAGGATATTCCAACAGAGAATTTCAAAATGTCAAACTCTGAAAGGCAGGAAAAATAAAGAAATCGAAGAATAAAACACTCCAAATAGGTAAATGTGAGTACAATACCACCTGAGAGAGGGAATACATTTGTGGGCCATGTATATCCATTGTTATCAGTCTTGGTCATGTTTCCATATTGCTCATGCAGAGTCACTCTTGTTTCTGCTTTTTTTCCCCATGCTAATGCTATCAGTCACCTGCTGTAGCAGGACTGATAGAGAGTTGTCTGTTGCCATTGTCATTACAGCAGGGGAGAACGCGGCAGAGGCAGAGCCGAGCCCACCAACTGGAGTAACCTTTCATTGAGACGGAGGGAGGGAGGCATCCACACAGAGACACCACCTCCGTCTACTTGACATAACCCTATTACTGCTCCCTTAATTTCTCTGCCTTGACAACGGAGCGAAAAAAACAGTTAAAAGAATGAGTGAACAAAAGCTGCATTTCGGGGGGAGGGATGGAGGGATGGAGGGAAATGAGAGGGGGAGACGATGGGGAGGTAGGCAGCGGAGGAGAGGAGAGACAGAGAGAGACAGAGTCCATGGAGCAGTGCATTCTGGGTAACCTATACTGCCCTACCAAGCAAAAAGGCAGTAACTGCACATAGCGTGGAACTGAGAAAAATGGCTTCAAAGTTTTTGAATTGTCCAGCCAAATGAGTTCTAGGGAGATCATTGGAGATGTAGTGATCTGTTGTCTTACTATGAGTTCATTTTTTATTCATGTTGACCCTGATTCTGACATTACCTTTGACCCTTAAACGGCAGTCACTGCCTTCTTCCTTGGCATGATATGTTACAAATTGCAGGGTAATACCAAAGCAAAGAGCAGTATCTGCCATTTTCATTTGTTAGTTTACTATACTCTCATTTATGCTATTAATGAAAGAGCAGTGTAATTACTGACAGTGTAACAGAGTTCAAACTGCATCCTTTGTGTGTCTTCTACTAAGATACCAGTTGCATTTACATGGAGATGTAGGTTCTGCGTCAGTTACATTACATACTGTGTTTTACAAGTAGCCCATGTCTTGTTATAAGAATAAATGTGAAAAGCAGCACTGCAATTGTTTGAATTACATTAAATTATTATCTATCTTGTATTATATAATTATGTATTGGAACATGATAGAACTATGACGTAGGGTAATACTAATTATACAAAATGACCATGAGATTGCAAATTACATTATTTATATATATATATATATATATATATATATATATATATATATATATATATATATATTGAATGACACTTACATAGACAATTTTGAATAAATAACAGCTTTAAGAATTAATTTTAAACATATTTACATTTTCATATTCATAAGAGGACACAAAAGACATTTAGCTACAATTGATAAAATGCTGAATAGTTACATTTCATTTTTAAGTAACACTTTTCATTTAATTTTTAAGTAAAACTTCTTCAGTGCTCTTCCATATCACTCCTCACACTCAGCTGAAATATATAGAGCAAATAATCAGGGACCTGCATCCTAATGATTCTATTCTGTCATGGATGATAATAATGAATACTGACATTTTGTGGTGTGCAAACATATGATCATAATCCTTTTCAGTTATTCTATTCTATAATATAGGATATAATCAATGTTGATTTTATCTTGTGCAAACATTATCATGATAATTTTCACTGTCATATGTCAGTTAATCTATTCATTTCATACCTGCTCCCAAAAAGGCTCTTAAATGTGCATCTTTATTTACAGATCTAATATTAAGATCATAAGAATAGCACTCTTAATAGCCCTAATTCTTATTTAGATTGCATGGATGGACATTGACAGGAATAACACCTAGTATTGACATTGTCGTATGCACCCTCACATTGCAACTTTGATCCGCACAGATACTATAATCATCTACTTGGTGGAAGTAGTTTTGGCAAAACTATTTTTTCCCGCATTCATGTAATGATGGCACTGAAGCAGACACGTTGAGCACACATTTGGCATGCCAAAGCTTGTTGTACTAATTACTTACGCCACCAACAAAGGTGACAGATAACATTTTGGATTTTAACTTTCCTGACCGGGACAGTCACTCAATACTGGAATGTGAGTAGATATATTATTAATGAGGTAGCAATACTGTGTGTGTGCTTAACCGGAAAATGAGGGTGCGTGGCTTTTGACAATTCAGTATGGGGTGCATGTCCAACAGACTGTCAGCTGACTAGAGATTGTGTGTGTGGTGTAATGTTAATGATTCAAATAACCCATTATAGGGATTATAATAATTATAGGGATAATAGATTGATGCTAGTATAAGTTGCTGATCACCTCTATGGGAGCAGGTAGCACAAATCTATTGCTTCATGTTAATGCTAGCTAAGTAGGTTTTGACATTTTGGTAGGGGCGCGTCAGTTCTAGCTAGGTGGCTGTCACTGGCTAGAAATCGTGTGTGGTGTACTGATTCAAATCAACCATCAGATGACATTTTAGAATATAAATCATTATAGGGCTAATAGATTGAAGTTAGTATCAATTGCTGATCTCCTCTTATGGGAGCAGGTAGCATTGTTAGTCTATGCTCGCTAGCTAGTTAGCTAGCTTAGCTTGCAAGCTATATAATTAATTATGTTCTCAGATCTACTTAGCTAGCTAGTTCTTACCAGTGTCTGAGTTTCGGCGTTTTAGAGCAAGTTCAACCATAATTTTACCCCAGGAATGCTGTGCCATGATGTTGTGTCCCTAGATTAGCTATGTGTGTGTGTCAGTGTCATTCAGGTTCGATTGTATCACTATCAGAATAAAATGATATGATACCAAGATGATATGACACTGATTATATGAGAGTATATGTCAGCTTTACACAAATCTCATAGTTGAAAGTATATTTGACCAAAACACACAGCTTTGCTTAAAAGTTGATATTTCAATCTTTAATGTTTGTTTTATTCCATCTGTAAGGGGATGTAGTTGTATTCTAATAATAGTGATGTACTGTAAGGTATACCAATGTTTCCTTTTCCTTTTAATATTTTCAAACACTTCCAAACAACCTTTCCAATTTTACAGGCCGTCTGTTTGTATACACCAGGATCAAAGCCAGATGTAGGCTGAGCAAAGCCCTGCACAAAATTATGTTTCACAAAATAACTACATGACTGGCAAAATAACTAACTCTGGAATAGCTGATAAATGCTGCCGGATTAGAACCTCTAAAAACATCAGATATTCCATCAGATATGAGATCAAAATCTAGATAGAGTGCTATCTGATAAAAAAGGGTTGTTTGAGTAGTTTGATATGGTCAAGGAATTTGCTAGACCCATCTACTGTGCTTCCAGGCAGCCTGCCTCACCTTGGTGTGGAGACCCCGTGCAGCAACCCTTGTCACCTGGGCTGATCTCTCTCTCCCGCCTCTGATCTGGCCTGCAGCAGTGGCAGCCAGTGGCGGGTGCCGGTTCACTGCGTGACTGCGGTAGCTGTCTGTGTGGCGAGATTAAAGGGTCCGTATCGATCCGCACTGCGCTCATGCATTTTGTATGAGGGAGACATTGTCAAAGAGGTAACTCGGATTAAAAAAAGGGTTGAGGGAGAGTTCCAGAAAATATGCTGAACTCTGTGAAAAATCCCCTAATGTTGAAGTGTTATGTATGTAAACTCCCTTTAATATAGTAAATTTCCCGTGAACTCTCATCGACCGTAGCGATATTAGTCGTTTTTCAATGCTTTTCTTTTTCATTTGCTGCTTGCAATGTTTGCATTCATGGTTAAAAATGAGAGAAAAAAACAAGTCAAAAAAGAGAATAGGAACTGTCAGTTAGAGACAGTCTAATGGCGGCACTGAGTCTGTTGGAGAATAGGAACTGTCAGTTAGAGACAGTCTAATGGCGGCACTAAGTCTGTTGGAGAATAGGAACTGTCAGTTAGAGACAGTCTAATGGCGGCACTAAGTCTGTTGGAGAATGGGAACTGTCAGTTAGAGACAGTCTAATGGCGGCACTGAGTCTGTTGGAGAATAGGAACTGTCAGTTAGAGACAGTCTAATGGCGGCACTGAGTCTGTTGGAGAATGGGAACTGTCAGTTAGAGACAGTCTAATGGCGGCACTGAGTCTGTTGGAGAATGCTCAAGTAGAGTGTGAATTATTTAGGATGTGTGGCTAGTGTGCGCATTATAAAGTCATCCCACCCAGCAACACCAGTCAAGAGTGACCAGGAGTATACCAGGTGTATACAGTACTACCATTCTCTTCTTTGAGATCTAGAAATCCTTTCTTGCAGCATGCAAAGATTTGACTTTAACATAATTTTGTTGGGGCCAACTGACCTAACCAAAGTTGTCAAAATCGACTATTTAAAATGTTCAAATCACAAGCTGTTCTTTACACATAAACACATAAGCAATTACATGTATGTGGTCCTCTGTAGCTCAATTGGTAGAGCATGGCGCATGTAACGCAAGGGTAGTGGGTTTGATCCCCGGGACCACCCATACGTAAAAATGTATGCACACATGACTGTAAGTCGCTTTGGATAAAAGCGTCTGCTAAATGGCATATTATTAGATGAATTATCCTGAAATGCCCAACATTAAAACAAAAAAATTGGCTTGCAGATATGGGCCTTTCATAGTTGTTGATCTGTACATCCCAGGAATAACTAATGCTTGCATCTTGCTTTGATGAACAATTTTAGAGTTTTTACAGTCAGCAGTTCCCTAATGCCACTGATTATTACTCAAACATATTCTATGCTTGTTCTCCATGCATACATATATGAAGCATGGCCATGTTCTGGCAAAATGCCTGTGTAAAAGCCTTTATATTTATCATAATCCTGGACTCTTTATCCCCACAGCACACGTCGATCTCACCTGAACCTCTGTGATAACAAGACAGATTAATCAATGCATGATATTCACATTGTGGGAGAGAGGGAGGGAGAAGAGATACTATCAGTGAACAACCAGGATGATTCAAACACACAGGGTTGTGTCTGTGACACACTGATCTCTGGGTGTAATACAGGGCCTTCTGTTCTCACTGGCAGCTGATATGAAACTGAGCCACTGATATAGACCATCTATCAGAGGGCTCATTCATGCTTCTCTTTACTAGCATGTCATAGGGACGTATCCAGTCACGCTGTAACTATGGTAAACACAGACACCTGCACACAAATGCACCTTTGCATGTACGCACACAGGCGCACACACACACACACACACACACACACACACACACACACACACACACACACACACACACACACACACACACACACACCCACACACGGTCTGATATAATGTCCTGGGGGAGCATTTGCACATATATCAAGGTAAAGTTACACATGAAGAGATAGACAAGAGGGGATTAATGGGGCTTTTACAGCATCAACAATCAAAGCATTTAGTAGATTGTACACCACCACGTTCTGGGAGCTGGATCTGGCTAATCTACAAATGGCTTCTTGTTATTAAACTGCTAATTCAGAGGATTAAGGGATCCATGAGAACACAATCCCCTTTACTGGGTTTTCCTTGGATGCTGAAGGTGGCTTAAATATTAATTAAGCACACACACACATGTGCACCCATATGCGCACATACTCCTACTTGCATGCTTGTCCAGACACAGACATACATGTTCACATGCTCTATCTGTCTCACACACACACACACACACACACACACACACACACACACACACACACACACACACACACACACACACAGACAGACGCATATACGCACACACCTGTTTTCATATACAGTACAGCAGACATCCCTATCTAACTGATTCATCCTTTCATTCTTTTTTGGTTGGTTCTCACCGTCATTCCTCCTCTTCCTGGGTCCCAAAACCTAATTTGAAGACTGAGTCTCTGTATCATGAATCACCGTGAGGAAGAGCTCTTAGGTAATGGCATTCAACATAAGAGATGCTCTGTGCATGATAGCAACCATTTTTGCAGATAAACAGACAAACCACCACTTCTACAGTAAATTGCAAATAAGAACAGTATATCAATGATAACTTGAGAATTCATCATGTGTTAATGGAGATTTTCTCTTATTGATTCTGGTACAATAATATACAACTTATGCATATAGTCTCCTCAGCTTCAGCAAATGTTTTCAGGCCATTCGAGTTTTATTATTCCGAAATTAAGGTACATTCCAATATCTAAGTTATCTATAAAATGTTATGAACGGCACCTTTGAATGTACATTTCCCTGTTGGGTTCCGGTGGTCTAAGACAGGCTGTAAATTTACACAGAGCATCACTGTAAAAGTCAAAGCGTCAAAGCTGCAGCAGAAGCCAATGGAAAGGCACTGGAGCATTATGAAGAACTACTCCCTGAGGATTACATTACCTGACTTTTACACTGAAATAAGCACTGTAATTTATACTAACCTTTTTAGATCAGTATGAATGTGCTGTCCGTGTAATTTTAACTGAGGTCCTCAGCAGGTTTCCGGTGTAGAAATACAGACTTTGAAACCTGAATAGGTCCCGTGTGTTTTAATCAATGGGAGATACCACAGATACAGTACTATTACAATACTAAACAAATACTGTAACACACCATTACTATTACTGCTTTATTAAAAAATATGTTTTATATTAAAACTTCCCTAACAATACTTCCAATACAGTCGATAATACTAATACAACTACTGACACTAATACCATTGCTACTAATGACAATAACAAAAATAGAAACCTATTTGAACTGTGACGAGTGTTTCAGGATTACAATTTGACTCCTAATGGGTTCTCCTGTAACGCTTTAATTCACTACCTATGCGATATCAATTCCATTATAATCTCATTAAACTACTGCACACTGAGGTGATTTCAAATGAATGTGAAACAGCCAACCGTACAGTCCTTCCTAATTGAGCAATACTTTTAACTCATTATTATTGCCCATTATTAAATTAATGAACTTAATGGACTTATTTTCCAAATTGCAAAGACCCCTGGCAACATGTTTTTAATTCCATTAGCCAACATTTAGGAAGAAATTAGACACACAAAGGTGTGTATGCGATTAGCCAACCGCTGTGTGCCCATCTTATAGTGATTCCATGATGACCACTCTCACCATGCAAGACATGATGTTTCATCTCCATATTATGAAATATTAAAACACTCCTGTCACTAGGTGTATCATATGTAGCCCGTTAAAATTTGACCGTTTTTGAGTAACATTTTCACAAATGGTTTAGGTGAAATTTGACCTTATAGAAAATACATGAATCATCGATAGCCACCTGACAAATTTGCAGAAAAGAAGAAAGCGAAGTATCTGCATAAATACTAGAGGGCAATCGATACCTCACCAACCATAAATGACGCGTGTTGATATGGTTATTGAATTCTGTATTTAATTAAAACCATACTCCTGCGCTCACTGTCAAAATTCCACAGCTCCACTGTCGATAGTGTTAGATGAGAAGAGGGTTGTACAGTGATTTGTGTTCATCACAGCATGAGAAAAAGAACAAGAGAACTGGCCAGTGTGTCAGCACCACATCAATCAGTAATCACATTTCTGTTCTCTCCCCCTCTACACTGAAGGACAAAGGCACCACACAGACTCCTCAAAACCACACAGCGTCCTAACTTATCACATCAACAATTTAACACTAATATTAGATTTGAAGTATCCCCAAACCTAAGACTGTTTTTTTTCTCAACAGAAAGTAATCTAAGGGAAGGGCAGACAAAGAGTTATTATGAGTTATTATAACGTCAACAAATTATAATAATTGTCAAATTATGCTTTGCAATGCAACTCAAATTAATTTAAATACTTTTAAATGTACTGTAACCAATATTGTATAAAAAAGTCATTTAAGGTGAACTGCTTCGCTTTTTGTTTCTCCAACAACACGATAAAATGCATGTCCTTAAATCCTCAAAGTCTGAGGTTGACATTTGAAAACAAACAGCCCATAGGCTAAGAATGGGACCGTGGCATTGTAATTTGTTGAAGAAGATAGAATATGCATTTATATTGTAGGAAGTGTCTCAACTTTGTTTACTGTAAACATTGACAGTATCTCTACATCATAGTGATAAAAAACAGCTGCATAATTTAAAACATCAGAGACCAAATGCTCCTCTGAGGTACAGAATAAGCACTACATGATATCCTATGAATATCAATGGGTATAAAAAATTCTGCTCCCCTGAGAGACCAGCATTGTATTCAATAGTAAACCACTAGTTATAACTCATATAGATTTCAAACTGTCTCAATGCCTCTGTTTTCCCCCCTGCATTTTGCTGCAGCCCAATGCAAAAGCATCACGAAATGTCAGACCCACAGTAAACTAAAGGGCTTTCCGTACACAACCCATGCCATTAAGAATGGGGTCTGAATGAGAGAGACAGAAAGAGTCGACCTCGTGCAACCTAGGGGCTAAGGTAACTACACTTACACTACAGTATTCACTGCTCATTTGGAAGTCTTTAGTTGTCAACAGAATCTATTTTTAGACCAAGTCAAGTCTTATTGGGTGCAGGTCGTAAAATATTTAACCAGTATAGAGATCTGGCAAGTCATTGGTTTAAAAAGAATCACTGCTTTAAGACTGACTAGGCTTCTATATATATATTCAGAGAGAGCCAGTGGTGATTTGTCTGCACAGTAAAAAAAAATTGAGCAACCAAAGATTTGGCAAAACTGTTAAAGTGATTTGGTGGGATTGCCAGTTGAACCATAAAGTGCAATGAAAAATTACATGCACAGTTTAGACTGTGTGACTACCTTTATATTTTTCCGAAACATGTATACACTTATATATTTTTGGGCAAAAAAATAGCTGTGTCAACAGCGTCACATTATACAGCATTTCAATGAGAATTATTTATCAGCTGAACCTCAGTCATATTTATGGGCTCCTCTGCACAGATGAACAGAGCCACCTCCACACTGCTGAATATTTCTCTTTCTACTTTAACGGGGGCTTTGGCCAGCACACATCAAGGCTGTTGGCATATGAAAAGACACTGGCCACTGGTGCAGGGTGCTGGGTCACTTCATGGGCAGAATGGACACATATGATATCCCAATCGTATCACACATGTAATTACATGTGACTAATGTGATTTACAAAACACATAAAGACAAACACACACATATTGTGCACGCGTGATTTCAATTTGATTTGTGTTTGTTTGTCTTTATGTGTTCTGTAGACACACACACACACTACCCCCTTTTAAATTCTCTCCAATTCACTGCCATATATACAGTGGGGTGTCACGATCGTCGACAGATGAAGTGGACCAAGGCGCAGCGTGATAAGCGTACATTCTTTAATTAGTACACACACGAACCAAAACAATAAACCAAACGATACGTGAAGTCCTAGGTTATACACAAAACCCTACGGAACAAGATCCCACAACCTAACATGCCACAAGGCTGCCTAAGTATGGTCCCCAACCAGCTACAGCTGTCTCTGATTGGGAACCACCCTGGCCAACATAGATATAAACGATCTAGAACAAAAGCATAGAAAATGTAACAGAAACTCCACACCCTGGCTCAACATTTAAGAGTCCCCCGAGCCAGGGCGTGACATGGGGAGAACAAGTATTTGATACACTGCCGATTTTGCAGGTTTTCCTACTTACAAAGCATGTAGAGGTTTTAAAACAAAAATCCAGAAAATCACATTGTATGATTTTTAAGTAATTAATTTGCATTTTATTGCATGACATAAGTATTTGATCACCTACCTACCAGTAAGAATTCCGGCTCTCACAGACCTGTTAGTTTTTCTTTAAGAAGCCCTCCTGTTCTCCACTCATTACCTGTATTAACTGCACCTGTTTGAACTCGTTACCTGTATAAAAGACACCTGTCCACACACTCAATCAAACAGACTCCAACCTCTCCACAATGGCCAAGACCAGAGAGCTGTGTAAGGACATCAGGGATAAAATTGTAGACCTGCACAAGGCTGGGATGGGCTACAGGACAATAGGCAAGCAGCTTGGTGAGAAGGCAACAACTGTTGGCGCAATTATTAGAAAATGGAAGAAGTTCAAGATGACGGTCAATCACCCTCGGTCTGGGGCTCCATGCAAGATCTCACCTCGTGGGGCATCAATGATCATGAGGAAGGTGAGGGATCAGCCCAGAACTACACAGCAGGACCTGGTCAATGACCTGAAGAGAGCTGGGACCACAGTCTCAAAGAAAACCATTAGTAACACACTACGCCGTCATGGATTAAAATCCTGCAGCGCACGCAAGGTCCCCCTGCTTAAGCCAGCGCATGTCCAGGCCCGTCTGAAGTTTGCCAATGACCATCTGGATGATCCAGAGGAGGAATGGGAGAAGGTAATGTGGTCTGATGAGACAAAAATAGAGCTTTTTGGTCTAAACTCCACTCGCCGTGTTTGGACGAAGAAGAAGGATGAGTACAACCCCAAGAACACCATCCCAACCGTGAAGCATGGAGTTGGAAACATCATTCTTTGGGGATGCTTTTCTGCAAAGGGGACAGGACGACTAGACCGTATTGAGGGGAGGATGGATGGGGCCATGTATCGCGAGATCTTGGCCAACAACCTCCTTCCCTCAGTAAGAGCATTGAAGATGGGTCGTGGCTGGGTCTTCTAGCATGACAATGACCCGAAACACACAGCCAGGGCAACTAAGGAGTGGCTCCGTAAGAAGCATCTCAAGGTCCTGGAGTGGCCTAGCCAGTCTCCGGACCTGAACCGAATAGAAAATCTTTGGAGGGAGCTGAAAGTCCGTATTGCCCAGCGCCAGCCCCGAAACCTGAAGGATCTGGAGAAGGTCTGTATGGAGGAGTGGGCCAAAATCCCTGCTGCAGTGTGTGCAAACCTGGTCAAGAACTACAGGAAACGTATGATCTCTGTAATTGCAAACAAAGGTTTCTGTACCAACTATTAAGTTCTGCTTTTCTGATGTATCAAATACGAGGTGAGATCTTGCATGGAGCCCCAGACCAAGGATGATTGACCGTCATCTTGATCTTCTTCCATTTTCTAATAATTGCGCCAACAGTTGTTGCCTTCTCACCAAGCTGCTTGCCTATTGTCCTGTAGCCCAGCCCAGCCTTGTGCAGGTCTACAATTGTATCCCTGATGTCCTTACACAGCTCTCTGGTCTTGGCCATTGTGGAGAGGTTGGAGTCTGTTTGATTGAGTGTGTGGACAGGTGTCTTTTATACAGGTAACGAGTTCAAACAGGTGCAGTTAATACAGGTAATGAGTGGAGAACATGAGGGCTTCTTAAAGAAAAACTAACAGGTCTGTGAGAGCCGGAATTCTTACTGGTTGGTAGGTGATCAAATACATATGTCATGCAATAAAATGCAAATGAATTACTTAAAAATCATACAATGTGATTTTCTGGATTTTTGTTTTAGATTCTGTCTCTCACAGTTGAAGTGTACCTATGATAAAAATGACAGACCTCTACATGCTTTGTAAGTAGGAAAACCTGCAAAATCGGCAGTGTATCAAATACTTGTTCTCCCCACTGTATATAGAGTATAGAGTCCAATACTGACATGGGGTGAAATGAAGTATCTGTCCTCATTATCCAGGGCCTGTGTGTGCCTGACCTGAAGAGAGGGGAGGTAGGGGGGGGGTGAGGGGAGGTAGGCCCGGGGCATGGCCAGAGGAGGCAGGCTGAGAGAGTAAAGAGCCATCCACTGAGACTTATAAAGTCCCAACTACAATTTACAGGGAATGCTGAAATAGTAGTGGCCACTGGCGGGTCATGCTGTCGAAGGCACTCTTTTATTTGCTTCATTCCCTTTGACACCGCCTCTTGATTAGGGTCATAAATCCCTTGAAATCGGTCAATAACCTATAACACTAATGCCACTCTCCTGACATTAATTTTACTGCCTGGGTGCCACACTGTTTCCTAACCCTTTGCACGTGGCAGAGAATTTTATACTGGCCTGGATTGATTGAGAAGAGTATATAACAAGCTTTATATTACATTTTACTCATTTAGCAGACGCTCTTATCCAGAGCGATTTACAGTTAGTGAGTGCATACATTTTTTCATACTGGCCCACCGTGGGAATCGAACCCACAACCCTGGCGTTGCAAATGCCATGCTCTACCAACTGAGCTACACGGGACCATATAGTGTGTATGTGCTTCTATATAAAATAACATGAATATGGAGAGGGACAAGACAGGAGAATCTTCTGTTCACTAGCTTGTTTTATTGGATGTTCTCTAATATGTAAAGTTAGCAGGATATCACAGACGTAAGATAACCCTCAAGCAACTGGTAACTCTAAGTCTGCATATTATTTTGTTAGAATTTTACATAACCTGATCATTCTATTTGAATAAGTGTATATGAAAGAGTGGAAACACCACCCAAATAACATTTTTTTTCGGGCCGAGAGAAGGGGGAGAAGTGAAGTGAATTCCTTATCATGCGTGGCAAGTTGCCAGTGGATATGTTTTTGCCATTCTCACTGGGGCCTCTCCTCCAATCGTTTTTGTGTGTGGGAACTGACACTTCAGGGCATATCCATGCCACAGACGTGTTAGTGATGTGCATGCCTTCTGTTCCAACACTGGTGGCAGGATGAAGAATCGCCATATGAGACATACTCATGGAATTACCCAAAGTGCAACAGGGAAAAACAAGAGGATTTTATGAGGCACATGCACTACTCGAACGAATTGTGTGTATAAACCATACATTCTGAACACAAACGGAAAGGGATTTCAAAATAAGCTTTATGGAGTACCCGTGTGTTCGTATGTGCCGGGACTGAGTTATTTCATGATCAGACAGACTGCGGTAAAAGGTTTAGACTCTGATCAGACAGACTGCGGTAAAGGGGTTAGACTCTGATCAGACAGACTGCAGTAAAGGGTTTAGACTCTGACTGTGTCTCGT
The DNA here is from genome assembly GCF_964263955.1 of Coregonus lavaretus. Taxonomy (NCBI): domain Eukaryota; kingdom Metazoa; phylum Chordata; class Actinopteri; order Salmoniformes; family Salmonidae; genus Coregonus; species Coregonus lavaretus. The sequence goes on from NC_139989.1 coordinate 49,201,312, forward strand.
TTTAAATGACTGAATCCTCTAAATTGCCCGGAAATAAATCCTGTCTCACTCTTAAGTCTAGCTGACACACAGTATGAGCCCAAAGCCTATGAGTTATCTTTCCAATCAGTGTTCAATCATCCATGATGTCTTATCTTATTGATCAGCCTTTAGTATACTGTGTAAGACATCATAAAAGGGGGCAGAATGGTTGAACCTTTGTTCCAGTTTCTCTATAGACCATATTTTTTGGTTAAGTTGGTGCCATAAGCCTCCCTCAATATTTCATTCTCCTAGTCCTTGAGCACAGTGGGGGGTGAGCCGATGCTGCAGGTGAAATGGGGGCTGGGCTTTGGCGTCGTGTATTATTCTCCAGAATACACTGCGAGGTACAATCTAACACATTCGTGTTCATTCACTGACTCAAGGCCAGGAAACTAATGTACAGTATATCATCCTATCTGATGTAATATTACCATGCTAACGTCTTTGCTAGCGTCTAACATATGTGCATTAGCCAGTTTCCATTTTACTACCGAGCTGGCTCCTCTGCTGTTCATTGTTTCCAGGCAGTTGTTAAAGCTGCAGTTCCTCTCTGTCTTTCTCTATCTCAGCCTCGTGAAAAAAAAGCTCCTTGAACAATCTGGCCTTTAATCACTAAAACAGATTTTATTTTTCCTCTCTCTGGAATGGCTGGAGCTGAACTGACGTGTAGCCTCCACAGCGGACGAGGCAAAATGGCCGTCCCAGTAACGCCTCACCAGCCCCTGGACAACCTGAGGCATGGCCATCCAATCCCACATCATTAAGGCTAGAGTCCTTTATTGTGTTGGAAGGCATTAAACGGTGCGCTGGCTATAGCCCTGAAGTCACACTCCACTAGGAGAAAACAGCAGAAAAATAACAGCACAGCTGGATAATGACTTTTCCCTGGGAGGCTGACCATGTGTATGAAAGTGTTAATGATAGCAGGTACAATAAGCGAGCGCAAGGCTTTTACTGCGTCCAGATATATTTCCCCCATGTAGGTGTTTTTCTGTAGTTTAAGAAGAGCCCCCCATTCCTCCCCCCTCTCTTCCTCTCCCTACATCCCTCTCTCCCTCCATCCTCTTCCTTCTCCAGTATCTAATCTCCTTATCAGCTGTACAGCTAATATCAAAGAGGACTGCGATGTGAAAATCCTGCGAGTAAAACCCGCTGTCGGAGTCTAATTACAATTAGCTGGGCTCTAGACCCATTAGGCCCGAGGGGGAAGAGTGCAAAAGCGCAGAAAATTAAAGCTACTGATCGCTAATGATCCCACAGACTAAAGGAATGGGTTCAGATTTGGGATCTCTGAAATGTACCTTGTTTCTTCTTCTTCCTGTTTCTCAGTCTAAAGGCTGATCTCCAGGCCTTCTGCAGTCTTTCAAATGCTCTGAGGGAATGTGCAATTACGATGTTTCCACAAAGTTTTGGAGGCTGAAAGTTGTTCAACTGTTAGATTAACACAGCCTTTATTGTCTTGATATTAAATAAGACAAACCATATCCTGCTAAAAACAATGAGAATGTAGACGAGAATACTTTCTTCGTAAAGCTTTATAGCACACCAAAGTTCATGCCGTTTATGGCATGCCATGACACTAGCCCGTGTCTGTGTGCCATGTGAGCAGTAAAACGTGCCTATGAAAGTTTAATGAATGGTTATTAACAGCCATTATCCCATGTTACGAGTAACTTCATATTGATTTATGTACCTCACATCTTCACAAGTTCCCTTCAAGTGAAGCAGTACTAAAATTCACCTTAAAAAGGAAATACCTCTCGTTTGATGATGTAAGCCCCAAGTTCTTCCTGGCGGCTGTGTTTTGGACTATCCGGGGCAGGGAGATAGAAGCGTCCAGAGTTATTAGGGCAGTCAGGTAAGTGTGTGGCGACAGCGACAGCGGCCTGGGATGGGGGTGGAGGGAGAGGCGGCTAGCACCAGCTAATGAAAGCGTCTCAGGGAGTACTAAAGAGTCTACGTGACACTACTCCTAATTCGTCTGTCTGAGGACACAGATCAATTAATACATTAACAAACGATCACAGACACTTCATCTTGCAATATGAAACCAGCAGCCTGGACTTGCTGCCCAGCCTCCTGTCCTGAATGGCTGATCAGCTCGGCTTCCATAAACTGCAATCCTCCATGCATCTCAATAGCCTCCACTAGTCAGACAGATAAAGACCCCAAACAGTAGTTTGTTCAGATATCGTTTTCCGATTCCTGATAGACTTTTCTTTGCGTTTCTGACAAAACATAGTAACACTTATTTTTCATAATGATGTCATTACAATACTGAATCACGAACATTGGGACAGAGTATTCCCAGAGTTTATTTTATTTTATTTATATCTAATACAACCAATCACCTCTTGGCTCAGCAACGTGATGCCTCGCCCCAACACATTAGGCATTGTCTAGAGCCAATCCTTATACCGAAGTTACGGATCTGACTTGCTGACTTCCCTTACCTACCTTGTTCTAACATGCCAGAGGCTATCCATGGAACCCCATGTTGTTTCAAACACACAAAAAACCATTAAAATAGGTGAAACATACTGAAAGATTCAGTGGATTCAGTGGCGGGGACTGGCACAGCCACTACAGTAATTTGATCATCCTGTTGCAGGAGAACTTTCCTGCAATGCAGGAAATGTAAAACTTGTAGTGTATTTGAGGTCACTATGACATTTTAGACTTGATTTGCCCTAACAAAAAATTTATGAACCCCTACAAAAATGTCCATGAATTATAATCCACATAATAATTCCCATTTCCTGTTGCTGCAGGATTATTTTCCTGCTATAGAAAACTGGCTCAAATTAAGATCCTACATCTGTAGCGTGAGTGAGTGAGAGTGTTGGGGGTGTGTTGGGGAAATCAACAGTAAACCAATTCTCCATGCCAGCCAAGGCAGCCATATATCCACTCTGCTCTCCCCCCATTACCAGGCTCTCTGCTCAGCAGCCAGGGCCCTGCCCTGCTCAATTATTCATGGAATTCAGGGGAGGATAGAAACATGCATGTTTTCTCCCCTCCTCGCCTCCTCTTCTAATGCAAAGTTTTAAACGAGTGGAGAGAATGATATACAGGCCACCCCTCCATTCCTCCATCTCTCCATTCTACCATCTCTCCATTCCTCAATCGTCCATCTCTAGGATTATTCCGGTTTGCTCCACCTCTAGTGACAGAGGTGGAGGTGGTGGTTGGGGTGAGGAGGGCAGTAACTAACACTGACCAGATGGTCTGTTGCTGTTTGGAGACTTTACTTCTGGGAGGAGGAGGAGATGGCGGTGGGTGGTACCCAGGAGTACGATGCATAACCAGGGCCTGTCTTTGGATACACATTCATCTATATCAGGGGGCAACAGGGAAATGTAAGCCAAAGGTAATTGCGCCGGATAAGAACATCTGCTTGGTGAATAAATATTCTAATGAGGGGAGCTTGCAGGTTCCCCAGACTGATCCAGTGCTGACAGGCCTCCTGAGGGACGACAGGTAATGCTCAACACCTGCACCTCAAACAGGAGAGAGACGCTCCCTCCCTCCCCTGCCACAGTAACTAAATGCTGGGCGACAACAACACACCCCACAGCATCGTGTAAATCTTCCCTCAGATTAACTGGGTTAGATAAAGATCACAGAAGTGCCAGCCAGGCCCCCTCTGTGCCACACTGTCCTTGCCCAGGCAGGCCACCACACCGCTACCACCCACCACCGCCCAGCACGGCTGAGATGTGGCGATGGAAGAGGAGGGGTAGTTAGGAGAGATTGAGCGAGGGAGCCCCGTGGCACACACACACACCTTCAAAGAGGCCTGCTCGCTCAAAGACATGGAGATGGCTTTCCCAATTAGCATCAAACCCCTGTTAGCACGTAGCAATTCACAGGAACACTTAATTGCTTTGACTGCTGGGTAGGCCTGTGTCGGCCAGTTGTACTCTACCTAAACTGCAGTACTATAGAAGGAGTAGGGAGTAGGGGAGCAGCTAGGGCTCCACTATATGTCATGTTTTTGATATATAACATTTTGTATTATTCATGCACTTGGCTGTTGCTTTTATGGAAAATAACAAATAATTCTGTGGCTCAGAATGGACTGGACTGGAGGCTGGTAGAGTCGAGTAGCTTCCTCCACAGCCGACTCTCCCCTCCCTGAAATCCAAAACTGACAATCGATAGCCACAAGCACGCTCTGCGTTCCCACTATGCACCAGAAGCAACCCAAATTCCACCACAGCTTTATGATCAGAATGCCAAAAATTGGAGGGAAAGTATTTTTTTTAAATCATTATGTTTGCTGTGACTTGGTACGGATGGTAGTGACAAAAAGCAGAGAAGGTGTGTAAATTGATATGGATTGCAAGGAGCTGCAATCTGCATTACTGTAAACATCTCAATGTAGAAGGGAGGAATAGCAGAGGGTATTGAGTTGGGATTGTTGTGGTGGGGAGGGAATAGAAAACCACACAGCAGACACAACTGATCTGACTAATCACCAATGATCTCATACACAATTAATTAGCGCCTCTGGATAAAGCACTGTACATACTGTATGTTTTATATTACTTATTTATGGTAAAAATATTTTGGAGTGGAATAAAAAAGGACTAAGCTATGGGTGAAAAAATGGGAAATAAAAACCCTTTAAAATACGTTCAAAGAAAGATATCCGTTAACAGTGAATCCAAAATGTGGCCCCCGAAAGTGCCAGTTCCAGCCCCAGCCCCAACAGTTTGAGGAACTGCTCAAAACAAACAGATATTGCTTCAAATGGTCCATACACGCCGGTTGGTTTAATTGTTAACTACGTCTGCAGAATATGAACGGAGGGAGAATTATGGTAAGGTGAAAATAGCATCCAGTTAAATACATCTTTGGTGAGGAGGTTGAATAAATCTTGGGTGAAAAGGGAGAGAAGTTGCAGGCCTCTATAGAATATGGTTAAACAACCCAGTGCTCTCCCATCAATAAAACAACACATGAAAATTGAATAACCATCAGCTCTGTTCATGCATTTGGGAGGTGTGACACACATACCCCGATTATAAAGAAAGAGAAATGGAACCATTGTAGATGTGTGCAAACACATTGCGACCAACTGCAACAAAACTGCACTAATGAAATCACCACCAACCGGGTAGTTTTGCACATCTATACACACACACACAAACATACACACCAATGCATCTCTGAGCATTCACACACACACTCTACCTCCCTCTGCAGTTCGAGGCAACACTATGGTAAACAAAAAGAGAGCAACACTCCGTGGTACAGTACTCACCCAAAAATACATCATCATTTCGGACGTAGGACAGGTGAGGGTGCAGGCACGGCGGAGTGTGGGGCTCAGCAGTGGGACAAGTCCAGCCAGTTTTGAGTGTAAGGAAGAGAGGCGAGTCCGACCGTTTGGAACGAGCGCTTTACTGGTCCCTCTTCCACTGGGGCAGCCCTCCCTCTCAACTGTTCAATGGGGCTCGACTAGCTTTCCCCTCTTCTCTTCTCTCTCTGGCAGCCGCTTCCTTTTCAAAATACCCCTTTTGCCTCTTCTTTCAGCCCCACAGAGAAGAAGCAGACAGGAGAGAGAGGAAAGAAAGCTTGGGAGGTGTTGTAACCTCTTTTTTCTTTTGATACTCTTGCCTCTCCACACCACTCACTTCGACTCTCTCTCTCTCTCTCTCTCTCTCTCTCTCTCTCTCTCTCTCTCTCTCTCTCTCTCTCTCACGCTCTCTCGTTCTATCCTGCTCTCTCTCTCTCTCTCTCTCTCTCTCTACTCCCTCTCCCACTCGGTTTTCTCTCACTCTGTCTTGGCTTGTGCTGTCTCTTATTGGTGAATGTGGAATCAGTCAGCACATCGCGGAGGCTCAACTAGAGCAGGAGAAGCCTGCGCTTGACAGCTGCCTCCAGCATTCCTCCACTGGAGCCGTGTTCCTCTGCATAGAGGAGTGCTGTGCTGCGCGCCGAACAAACCGGGATCTCACAGACGGTACTGTAAAATTCAGCATCCCAGGGAGGGGGGTGGAGGTGGTGGGGGATGCAGGATGGGGGGTGGGGGTTGGTGGGGGGCTGGTGATGGAGAGAGCTGCAGGGTGGGGGGTGGGAAGAGGGCTTTCTGTTGATGATGATGCTATTGATGGTGGTGGGCTATCTGAGGCGGGAGTGAGACGATCACTCTCCTCTTTTCACTTTCTTGTGACTGACTGAGACGATGTACTTAAGTTATGGCAGCTTCAGCTGTCCGAGGAGCAGAGAGAAAACACTGTAGAGAGCACCAATAAAGACTGAATGGACTGAAAGTATGCCAAGGGGAACTAGGAGGATCAGCTTATTCTCACTCTTCTGTACTTTTCTGCAAAGGTTGTGTGTGTGTGTGTGTGTGTGTGTTCAGTGTGTGTGTGTCTATCTTGTTTCAGCTAGGATCAACCAGAAAGTGGAGTGGTCAAGAAAAACGAAGGGGGTTCAGATGGACCAAAGTAGTAATATGCAGTAGGTTTGGCATATGAAAGATGAATTTGGTTAGGGGTGTGAACGAATCTCTGTGCTGTGCGGTGGGTGGGTGTGCTGAGAGACCTCCATTACATTACATGCTTTAGTATGTTCTCCATCTGGCGGCTGTTAAGGGGAGAGAAGGGAGGGAGGAGGCTCGCCTATCTTTTAGACAGCATTGTAACAATGAGCCTGCCTCAGCAAATTTCTAAACATATCATCAATACACGACTGGGAGCTAACGCTTTTAATATTAACCCTGTGGCAACCAGGACAGACTGTGGAGAGCTGGAGTGGTTTCTGCGGCTTCCTCCAGTGCTGGATCATCCAATCAAATATGTCCTGCGGGATGAGCTAATTTGTTGTAGGATCCTAAAGAACATTTGCCAGCCATAGAGAACATTGTGGTAATGAACAGAAGAGATATATTCAGGTTATGTTACCCATCAGTAATTGCCACATAAGGAGGCTGAGAAATTTGCAGTTTGCAGCTGGCTTTGAGCGAAATTTATCAGTATTTTTTTCTAACCCCTTTTGTTTGCAAATAAAAACGAGGAATTGATCGTTGAAATGTAAAACACCAGACGGTTATTTTAGGAACTCCACATATTCTGTCAAACATTTGTAATAAAAAAAAAATGCATGGCAGTTATACTGCCGGTTAATTTTAGACATAACTATATTATTTTACTTCTATAAAATAGCTCATGCAAAAGTAATGCATTTCTCACTACTTTGTTATTTTGTTATTGCTAGATCACAAGAGAGCCTCTCCACCACTGTGTACACACAATCTCTTATTGTGGGCATTAACATACAAGTCATCCATATCTTTTTACATGTCCACCAGACTCAATGGATTTACATTAGCAATCACAGTGGGTAAGCGCCCCACTACTCCATCAATCTCTGATGGGAAATAAAAATGAAATGCACTTCTCAGGCAACTCGGATTAAGGATCATGCTTTTATCAAATACTGAAGTCTATTTCAAGTCCTCCTCATAAATAACTGAGGGGAAGGAGAGAGAGAGAGAAGGAGCGAAGAGAGAAAGGGAGGGAGCAAAAGGAGAGACAGAGAGAAAGATGGAGGGAGGGAGGAGGGGGAATGAGACAGGCAGAGGGGGAGAGAGAGAGTGCATCACGGACTGAAGCTAATACGCAGAGCACTTGGGGTTTCAGGGATTAGAAAAAAAGGTAGAATGGAGAAAATAAAATGAGAATTTGAAGGCATTTTAGCATCAAATAATCCCCAAGTCTCCTTTCCAGGGATTTCCAGCCCTCAATTACCGATGGAAATAGAAATAGAAAGGGAATTGGGAAGAAGATGGAGCGTCTGGGCCTAGACATGTTGTTTTTCTCCTCCTACTCTCCTACTATTCTCTCACCAGCTCAATTTTTCCATCCTCTATAGTGTTTACCAGGATGCTAGTGGCTTTCCCGCCCATTTAGATTTCTCACCAACGTCTAGACTCCCCCAGGGGACTCGGCTGTCCATTATGGAGCCAAGAGCCTAAAGCTTTCAGAGAGAAAGGAGGAAGTAAAGGACTTAAATGCACTTCCTTCAGCCCTAAAATGGCCACCCTCAGCTCAGCTCAGGATCTCCCCCCTCTTAAAGGAAAAATCCACCCAATTATCTTTTCATATTTTTTTCATTAGTACACTGTTGCTACAGATGATGCAAAAACGCATCATCATGTAGCTCAACTGTAGCTCAGTTGGTAGAGCATGGCGCTTGCAACACCAGGGTTGTGGGTTCGTTTCCCACGGGGGGCCAGTATGAAAATGTATGCACTCACTAATTGTAAGTCGCTCTGGATAAGAGCATCTGCTAAATGACGTAAATGTAAAAGTGACACTTTGCTTCTTGAAAGTCCAATATCTTGAAACCTTGACTGCTGACATGCGAAATAATGTGGGACTGTTTCAACAGTGGACTAATTAAAAAATACCAATACATATTTCATGGTAATCCCAGTGCCCGTTAGCAGGAATAACCCCATATCTGCTGTTGGACCATGCCCTTTTCTTCTCATCCGATCATATAGAGACCTTTACAGTGAGAGCATTGAGCTGTGGTCCCCTGAGCACTCAGCCCAGGCCCCAGCCAGCACGGGGTCCTAAGGGTCTCGGTATATACTAGACATGGTTCTCTCACCCCAGCCCCATCCCCATTTCTCAATTAGTTGAGTCTATGGTGGCTGGTCTCAGCTGCTTCAGCTAATGGGCTTTGTGCTGGTTGACCCAAAGACAGGAAGAAAGGATTCTCCATCCTGTGTCTCGTAGAAGGACTGTCTCTAATGACACTTCACTTTAAAGCGTTTCAAGAACAGCTGGTAAGGATCCACAGTTGTACTTGATCCATGTGTAGATATTTATATTTCTATATGAGGAGGATCAGGCTCATAACTAAGACTTCTGAACAGGTGGAACCATCCTCAAAGGTTTTAGCGCTGGGGAAATAGGCCACTGCAGAAAGAAGGATTTGAAGGAAATATACTTAAAAAGTATATCTCCTGAAATTCTCTGAAAAACGTCAATTGCAGCAAAACATATTGTCAATCCCAATATATGAACTAGTCTTTCAAAATGAAAGAAAATACCCAACATCAAACACATACAGTACACATACACTGAGTACACCAACCACAGCAACACACACAGACTGTACTGTATAGTCGTGAGAATGCTATTCATTGACTACAGCTCAGCGTTCAACACCATAGTGCCCTCAAAGCTCATCACTAAGCTAAGGATCCTGGGACTAAACACCTCCCTCTGCAACTGGATCCTGGACTTCCTGACGGGCCGCCCCCAGGTGGTAAGGCTAGGTAACAACACATCTGCCACGCTGATCCTCAACATGGGGCCCCTCAGGGGTGTGTGCTCAGTCCCCTCCTGTACTCCCTGTTCACCCATGACTGCATGGCCAGGCACGACTCCAACACCATCATTAAGTTGGCCAACGACACAACAGTGGTAGGCCTGATCACCGACAACGATGAGACAGCATCCTGACTGGTTGCATCACCGCCTGGTATGGCAACTGCTTGGCCTCCGACCGCAAGGCACTACAGAGGGTAGTGCGTACGGCCCAGTACATCACTGGGGCCAAGCTTCCTGCCATCCAGGACCTCTATACCAGGCGGTGTCAGTGGAAGGCCCTCAAAATTGTCAAAGACTCCAGCCACCCTAGTCATAGACTGTTCTCTCTGCTACCGCACGGCAAGCGGTACCGGAGTGCCAAGTCTAGGTCCAAAAGACTTCTCAACAGCTTCTACCCCCAAGCCATAAGACTCCTGAACAGCTAATCATGGCTACCCGGACAATTTGCACTGCCCCCCCCACCCCATCCTTTTTATGCTGCTGCTACTCTGTTAATTATTTATGCATAGTCACTTTAACTCTACCCACATGTACATATTACCTCAACTACCTCAACTAGCCGGTGCCCCCGCACATTGACTCTGCAACGGTACCCCCCTGTATATATAGCCTCCCTACTGTTACTTTATTTTACTTCTGCTCTTTTTTTTCTCAACACTTTTTTTGTTGTTGTTTTATTTTAACTTTTTTTTTGTTAAAAATAAATGCACTGTTGGTTAAGGGCTGTAAGTAAGCATTTCACTGTAATGTCTGCACCTGTTGTATTCGGCGCATGTGACCAATAAAATTTGATTTGATTTGATTTGACAGCCTATAGGAAGGAGGTCAGAGACCTGGCTGTGTGGTGCCAGGATAACAACCTCTCCCTCAACGTGACCAAGACAAAGGAGATGATTGTGGACTACAGGAAAAAAAAGAGGACTGAGCACGCCCCCATTCTCATCGACAGGGCTGTATTGGAACAGGTTGAGAGCTTCAAGTTCCTTGGTGTCCACATCACCAACGAATTATCATGGTCCAAACACACCAAGACAGTCGGGAAGAGGGCACAACAAAGCCTATTCCCCCTCAGGAGACTGAAAAGATTTGGCATGGGTCCTCAGATCCTCAAAAAGTTCTACAGCTGCACCATCGAGAGTATCCTGACTGGTTGCATCACCGCCTGGTATGGCAACTGCTCGGCCTCCGACCGCAAGGCACTACAGAGGGTAGTGCGTACGGCCCAGTACATCACTGGGGCCAAGCTTCCTGCCATCCAGGACCTCTATACCAGGCGGTGTCAGAGGAAGGCCCTCAAAATTGTCAAAGACTCCAGCCACCCCAGTCATAGACTGTTCTCTCTGCTACCGCATGGCAAGCGGTACCGGAGCGCCAAGTCTAGGTCCAAAAGGCTTCTCAACAGCTTCTACCCCCAAGCCATAAGACTCCTGAACAACTAATCATGGCTACCCGGACTATTTGCACTGCCCCTCCACCCCCACCCCATCTTTTTACGTTGCTGCTACTCTGTAAATTATTTATGCATAGTCACTTTAACTCTACCCACATGTACATATTACATCAACTACCTCAACTAACTCTACCCACATGTACATATTACATCAACTACCTCAACTAGCCGGTGCCCCCGCACATTGACTCTGCACCGGTACCCCCCTGTATATAGCCTCCTACTGTTATTTTTTTGCTATTTTTTTCTCAATACTTTTTTGTTGTTGTTGTTTTATTTTACTTTTTTTATAAAAAAATTAATGCATTGTTGGTTAAGGGCTGTAAGTAAGCATTTCACGGTAATGTCTATAACTGTTGTATTTGGTGCATGTGGCAAATAAAATTTGATTTGTTAATAATGCAGTGTTAACGTGGCGTCTGGGCTGTGTACTGGCAGTGTTCAGCAACAGAAACTAGGGGTTGTGTCAGACCGAGGAGGGGCCGGGGCCCCTGTGTGCCATGCTGATATCACTCTGGGGCCAGACCTGGTGTGTCTGTCTGTGTGAGGGGCAGGTACACTGAGTACCGTATCGCACACTGCCGGCCACAACTTGCTGTCACAGTGTGAACGGCAACACAACACAACACAGCTCGTAATGAACAAGTGGTCCTCAGTGTTCCTCTGGCCTCAGAGCAAAGCACTACAGAGTCAGGTCAACGCCACAACACGCAGCAGTGGAACAGACAGCCGGAATGACATGGAGAAAAGCTACACGACAGGGTGGCTATTATCTTCATTACCTACCTACCTGTGTATGTGTGTGTGTGTGTGTGTGTACGTGTATGTGTGTGTGTGTGAGAGAGAGAGAGAGAGAGAGAGAGAGAGAGAGAGAGAGAGAGAGAGAGAGAGAGAGAGAGAGAGAGAGAGAAAGTGTGAATGAGTGAGTGTGAAGGAGAGAGAGCCTTCCAAATCGTTTATAGCATTTTAAATGCAACTTACAATACTGCAATTGTAAAACAAGTCAAATAGGTATACTTAGCGACATTCAGAAACTGTGTATATTTTGTAGGATAAATATTGACCTGTAAGTGATATTTGAAAGTATGAAGCCTCAGTATTATTGTCAGTGACTGGTGACCCCTGAGAAACGGTTGTATTTTTCCACTCTCCCCATTGGCCAAGAACAATAGAGATGTCCAGTGCATAAACCCCCCTTTAAAAATGTAAATGAAAGCCACCTCCCTGACAGGTAGGCTGTTTGATGACTTCCTCATCCTTCAAAGGCTTCACCTCAGCACAAGCCAACATACTCTGAATCATTTATTGTGCTCTCTCTCTGAGTGTGTGTGTGGGTGTAGGTGTGTTTGTGTTTTTTTATTTTGGTGTGTTTGTGTTTTGTGTCTGTATGTGCGTTCAGTTGACTTTTTGGACATATTTTGATATTCCTATCAGCAAAGTTGCAGGAAACGTATTTCTGTACTGTAAACTTTTTTTCCTTTTGTAGGTACCCTCATTTTTTGTTTTACATAACTTTTACATACCATGCTGACTTTTTGTGGTGACCACATAGGACCACACCCATACAGATAATAGGATTCCAATTGGACACATGGTGTAGCAAACTGTTGGAAACACACTTGGAAAGAAAATGATCTCCAGCATTGTGTTTGCCCTGGAGCCATAATATTTGGTTCATAGTTCTCTCATGAGGATGGCTCTAGAATCCCTCACTTCCACAGTTTTGGATTCCTGCCATTTTGGTAACAAAAACAAGCCAATTGATATACCGTGCAGTCATGCAATTTCTTTGCGCTCATAACTGACAGAAGCATGATAGATCTGTCCAATTGTAAGCATACATAATAATGTTGTAACTGAATAGAAAATCTATTAACTTATAACATATAACAAGTTACCCAATCTTGAGTTGGCCAACATTTCTTAGCACTGTGTGACACTAACGAAAGCCTGTATGCCAACTGACATCAGCAGATTCCAAAGAACGATTATATCTAAGTCTAAACCAACATTTAATTTTCTTTTGACAGAAAGGGGTAAATACTTATCATTAATTCTTAACCCAAGCATCAACTTGTACTCTCAAGCCCTTAATTATAATCTTGTAATTTTCGCTTAGGCTGACTGCATGGTTATGCTCTTTTTTCCAAAGGAAACTAGACTGTCTCTCTATAAGAACCTCAAAGGCAGAGAAAAAAATAACCACATATGCCTTCACCTCTATATCTAGGGCCAGAGAAGACTTTGTTGACATCTTCACTTGTGCTCACATGGGGCTTTCTTAGCTTTAGCTCAAACCTTGAGAGGCACCAAAGCCTTTCAAAAGAATGAAATAAAACATAAGGCTTAGATGTGGTGGGGATTCCTTGACTTAAAACATACTGTGCAGGACTTTCATATCATGGAACATTTAACAACTTCAGATAACAAGATGTCAACAGTAGGGGCATCAAACCCAGCCACAAGAGACTGCAGGCAGAGATTCATCCACCTGAATTCTCCCCTGCACCACAGAGCCACGTGAGGCGCTCAGTACAAAATGGAGGTAAGTGTAAGCAGTAAGTGTGATGTGTGGGGCCAGAGCTGCTCTTACCAGTCTCGTGAAGAGGGGAACTCCTAAATGCCAGAGGTGCTCGTTGAGCAGCCCGCTGTACACGACGTTCCCGAAGACAGCAATGTTTCCTGATTTACACAATGTGTTTCCTACAGGGACACAAGAAGAGAGGAGAGAAAACACAGAGTCATTAAAATGGACAACAACCACAAGGCACTAAACTTCAGCAATGCACTAGGCTTTATTATCAAGATTGGAAAATGAAATCATAGGAAATCATTGCACAGCCACAGGAATTGAAATAAAAGAAAGAAATAAATATAATAGAGAACACCACATTGATTGTTATGAATATTGATTTCAGAGGTTTATGATGAACAGGGAAACGTAGCTGCTGTGAAATCGATAGCACAAGTAGATGTGTTCCAACTGCAGATGACGGAACCTCCAGCTAGCCTAATGAGATGCTTACAGTGATAACATCAGTGTGCAATGATCAGAGGTGTGCTGAAGGAAAGATCTGTTAGAGAAAGTATGTACCAAGCCGCGCATGACTATACCCCATACAGTATGTTACATACAGCTCTGGTTAGTCCTTGTTCCATCACACTCCTTGACCCTCGAACTCCCGTTCCCTCCATCCTCCACCCCCCTTAGTCACATTACCACCCCCATTAGCACAATCTCCATGTGAGGACAGTCAGCAGCACCGCCACACGCCTGATGCCCAGACCACAACATTGGCACACTGTCAAGCCTGTATGAGACATGTAACCCCAGCCCTCAGCCCTCCTCCTCCAGCCCTGGCCACAGTGACACGGCTGCTGTGTATGAAGAGCTTCTGTCTGGAGAGAAGAGAAGCGCTCTTAGTAGGCCCCTGCAGCAGCTGAGAAGCCAGCCCACACACTAACACTAAGGTCCCCACAACATATGATTTACACATACAGTATTCACTACTACACGTCCCCAAGTATGATGAATGCAGCTTATAGAGAGCCAGCCACAGGAAAACACAGGTCCCCATTGTAATATTCTGCACAAAGGAATGCTGCAAAGGGGAGGTGGGGGAAACTGGAAGCAGTGCTGACAAGCAACACATGCATTATTTAAAAACAAAAGTAAAAAATGCCCATTAAGGTGTCAGTGGTGCTGGCGGTGGAGGTGGCTAGGGCGCGGTGTGTGTATTACTGTTATTAATGGACCAGGCGTGGGGGGCATTGCTACACTGTGATTGCTTTGCTGTTGCCATCCAGGTTTCACACTCTTTTTTTTTCACCCATTCTTTTTCAAGAGCGTGTGTGCAAGTGTGTGTCTGTGAGTGAGTGAGAGAGAGAGAGAGAGAGAGAGAGAGAGAGAGAGAGAGAGAGAGAGAGAGAGAGAGAGAGAGAGAGAGAGAGAGAGAGAGAGAGAGAGAGAGAGAGAGAGAGAGAGAGAGAGAGAGAGAGAGGGAGAGAGAGAGGGCGAGAGATACACTGCAGGCCGGGAGCAGCGTCAATGAGCTCCTACTGCTAATTAAGAGAGAGGGACCTTCCCCAGCGAGTAGCAGCACAAGTGCTTCTATCATCCTCTGATACAGTGTCATGTTCTTCCTAAATACAGTGTGCTGGGGATGGGGTGGACATATTGGAATAAGTACATAGCACTTCACTATGCAGCATGAGATAAAGGGGTCACTGTTACTGACAGTATGATATAACTCCACATGTTGTAATTATTACTACAGTCAACCTTTAAATGCCTCAGTCTCCAAGACATGTTACAGTATTACCTTTGGAGTACAGAAAGATGATCTAATACTTGTCTGAGAAGAGAGAAGACGACATTTTGGTCATGTGTGTTGGCTCTCTCTTCAGTTCTGACACCACTACACTACAGAGGAACAGACTTCCAACACTGATTTAAAGCGTAGGGAAAATCAAGCAATTAAGCAATCAATACAATATCCCTCTTGCTACATATTCATCAACAGAGGAAGACTCAAGGCAGTTTATATCACATTCTTCTCTGTAACTGCCTCTGAAATGCAGCCAGAAGACATTTGATTTCAACTCAGCACAGTTGCACTATTTAAAAAGAGCATTTGGAGCATTTCTTCCATTCAATAACATTTGTGCATTCTTTAATCTGGTGACATTTGGTTATTGGTCTGTCTGTGATAAATAGTTGATATTCTGTTTTGGCTGTTAAGCCCATGTCTTTTTTCTGTTAGGTCCTCTCAGCAGTTGTGTGCTTCTATCTTATCTGCAGACTCAACAGTATCGAGGCCAACCTCTGATTAATTATTAAATGTGTGATTAAAATGTAGAGGAGGAGGGGGGTGTAGGAGAGAGGCAGGCAGGGAGGGGTTGCGTTGCAGCCTGTATCCTCTCT